>NC_064641.1:246920300-247220990 GCF_023864345.2 Schistocerca serialis cubense | reverse complement strand
ATCCTGTGCAAGCTGCTTCATCTCCCAGTACCAACTGCAGCCTACGTCCTTCTGAATCTGCTTAGTGTATTCATCTCTTGGTCTCCCTCTACGGTTTTTACCCTCCACGCTGCCCTCCAGTACTAAATTGGTGAACCCTTGATGCCTCAGAACATGTCCTACCAACCGATCCCTTCATCTAGTCAAGTTGTGCCACAAACTTCTCTTCTCGCCAATCCTATTCAACACCTCCTCATTAGTTATGTGATCTACCCATCTAATCTTCAGCATTCTTCTGTAGCACCACATTTCGAAAGCTTCTATTCTCTTCTTGTCTGAAGTATTTATCGTCCATGTTTCACTTCCATACATGGCCACACTCCATACAAATACTTTCAGAAACGACTTCCTGAGCTTAAATCAATACTCGATGTTAACAAATTTCTCTTCTTCAGAAACGTTTTCCTTGTATACACCATAACATAAACGAGCGTATACAGAATGTTTCCGTAAAAGAGTGCAAAAATGTAACAGGTCATAGAGAATGCTCCACTGATCAATTTGAGGCAGCTTAAGGAGATATGGAAGTAAACCTGTCCACCGCTTTGCCTAGCAATACTTTTTTCCAGCTTATTTACAACTATCATGCGTACAAGTTTACACGTAGTGTGCGGTTTATTTACATGTACATTCTTTATTTCCTGCAAAAAAACGAGGAGGATGAACGTGATTACACGAAGTCACGATGCAGGTTTTGTTTACTTTACTTGCCCATGTGTTTATTTACATTGTACCGTTACAGAACGTGCTATGAATCGACGACAGACCCATTCATTACTCAGTGCTATTCAGAGACGTACAGCATACTACGATGGAGCGGTACCGGTACAGTATTACTGGTTGCTGGATTGGAAGGAGAGGTCCTAGTCCTTGGCTTGCGAGGTCGCCTAATCTGAATCCCCTTGATTATTTCCTACGGGGTATCCAAAGTCGCTTTTGTATGAGACCCCAGTGGATACAGAGATGGAATTAGTTGCCAGAATTGTATCTGCCTGTGATATGATTCGAAACACACCAGTAACATTTGGCGATATTGCATCAGAATATAATGACCGTCAGCTTCAGCACATTTTGTAAGATACAGTACAAATAGTACGTTAATTGTATCATTGATGGTATTTGCAGTTAACTAACGTAAATAAAAAAGTACACGGTAGTGTGACTTTTTTCCTATTAACTCTTTAAGCTTCTTCGACCCCAGGTTCCCTACCTCAAATTGTTCAGTGGAGCATCCTCTATGTCCTATTAAATTTTTGCATGCTCTTAGGAAACATCTGTATATCGAGCCGACCAAGAATGTGTTTGTGCTACACTTGAACAGCTTTCTGCGGCCTCCTAGTGTCTTCCGTTGTTATTAGTATCATATGGGAGAGGGGGGGGGGGGGGTTCCACTTTTCTAAATAAAGTGACAAGTTCTATTTACATTCTGTAGTTCCTTAGTAACGAGTTCACCATGTTCACATGTCTATAGGTACGCTGCTTCTTACATGCATAACGTCCCCATACGCTTCAAAACTATTATAGGTGAAAAACTGTAAATGACACAGATAAACTCCATGTGTCTCACCAAGAGAAACTTTGAATGCTTTTCTTACTCTTTTTGCCTTCGCAAACTTGCTGTGTGGAAGCCATGTGGGCGTAGACACACGCTCACACTATAAGTCTATTTTAGCCACACCTTTCCGAAAGTAACATCGCCACTTTCGCTGAGCGAGGAGGCCACAGTGGTTTAAGCACTGTACTCGCATGCTGAAACATTAGGCTTCAGATCGAAAATCGACATCCAACTTTATCTCTCCCGTCGTTTTCCTAAACCAGGTCAGGAGCATCATAGGATGATTCCTTCGAAAAAAAAAAAAATTAAACGGTAACTTACTTTCTTCGTCGATTAGACATACATGTGGTCAATAAGCAAATGTGTACACATATCTGCAGAAAAAAAACCTTAAGCAGCTAAATTTGAAAATGATAGGCTATAGGAAATTCCCCGTACTATCAATCTTCTTCTGAAACATACGTGAGCGATCATTAGTGCACATCTGTATTACAGAAACCAGTAATTTCCGTTTGAACACAGAGCCTACCTTCTAACGTAGCCATTATTTTTGGAAACAGTATAAACGTTTCTCGTCACATCTATGTCTCGAGGAAACACTATTACAAATTACGTCTACAGTGAGGGTGACAAAATCTTGGTCTGGGCAATTAAAAAGAGAAAACTGTAAGAAATTCTGTCTACGCAGGGCATTTGATGGACACAACCTATTAGTGGTAAGAGGCAGCTAACGACGAAAGGTCTTTATATAAAGCAAGTTTGGTAGGAACAAGAAAAGAAATCGGGCACTATTTTTACACAGAAGCTGTACCGCCCCTCACGTGAACAGATTTAATGAAACAACGAAAAATATAAATATGGGAAGAAGGAGACCTGATCCTTCCTCTGAGAAGTTCGAGAAAGAGAGAAATTTCTGGCCTGCATTCTGACGAGCGATGTAACTTGTATTGGTGGCTCCACATCAGGGGATACACGACAATTGAAGGTAATAGCACAGAACTTGAACTTTCCTCAAAATAACCAAGGGAATTATTATTTTGAGAAACAACACAAACATTAAATTTTTTCGACACATTTATGACTCGTGGACGTATTTGTATTATTAATGTCTGTGGGGAGAGTGACAAAAACTGTGTCCAGCTATTAGAAAACGCTGAGAAAATCTGTCCGCATTGTGAGTTTGATGCACGCGAACACTGAGTGGTAAGATCTGATTCATCTACGCTTCAAGAAGACTAACTTATTTCAAGTGGTGTATCATACGGATGAAAAGACTTTTGAAAGTAATGCTGAGTTTCATGATGAAGTTAATCTGATAATTGAAGTGTGCCATACTGAAGAGCTACACAACAAAAGCACGAGAGGCCGCCACCACGCAGGCACAGGCACAACCACAAAACCTGGCGCCTCTCAGTTCCAAGCAGCAGCCTCCAGATGGCACTCGCTAATCGGAACTACTTTCTGCTTCCGCACCACGTTCATTAGTGCGTTGTATTCGTCCGCCGTCAACCGCGGCCTACCTTCCTCCCGCCTAGCACTGGCGAAGACAGAGATCCTTCTGCCGACTGGCAGAAAAGAGGAAGCAGTTAAGTGCCTGCCGCCGGCTCAGTTCAGTTTCTGCAGCCCAGCCGTTCCTTCTGTGCCAGCGTTTCCTGTAATTACGCTACATAGCACAGCTCCGCGAGTTCCGTTCAGAAGACAACAGTCACGGCTTAGCAGTCGCTATTTCCGAAATAATACACACAGGCAATCATGAGTGTCTGCGTAATTACTTTCAGTCATAGTGACAATGCCATAGACAGCCAAGCGACAGCAAAGTTATTTGTACTAGGTACAGAATATCAAGTGCCAGACAGAAAACTGATACCAAAGTTAAGTAAAGCTTATAACAGTCTGTTAATAAATGTTATTTCTTATTCTGTTGCCACATTTCCGTTTTAGTGCCGCCTGTCAAGCAAGTGTATAATTTAATAGCACTAACGTGCAAAGAACACCCATTTTCATTGACTATAGTACAAACAAGTTTCCTCTAAGCGTGGATTTCGGGCTGAATAAATAGTAAGATTCAGATACGCCAACAAAAATACGTTGCTTCAATAATATCCTGTGTGTTCTGTACTTGTGCTTTCCGGATACCACCTGCATCTGTCAGCTATCCTCGATTGCCGCTATGAGAGGAGTGTTGCGGAGCGAGTAACCTCTACGTCTCTCATGCACTGAGGACAACACATTTTTACGTCACTGGAATGCCTGTAGCTTTGCTTTCAGAGGAGAAGTGCTGCTGGCGACCACAGCGGAACCCAAACTTTGTGACTCGTTCTAGTTCAAACAAGTCGCACACATTTAAATTCAAAGATTGTCAGGAACAAGAGACAAAAGGCGGCCATCCATAATTTTCTTATTTCTGCAAGATAGGTCTAACGAGTGCCAACGGCCTTGCCGCAATGGTAGCACCGGTTCCCGTCAGATCACCGAAGTTAAGCGCTGGGCCGGGCTGGGCAAGAACCTGGATGGGTGACCATCCGGTCTTCCGATGGCTGCTGGCAAGCGGGGTGCACTCAGCCCTTGAGAGGCGAACTGAGGAGCTGCTTGATTGAGAAGTAGCGGCTCCGGTATCGTAAACTGACATACGGCTGGGAGAGCAGTGTGCTGACCACATTCACCTCCATATCATCATCCCGTGATACCTGTGGGCTGAGGATGACACGGCGGCCAGCCAGTACCGTTGGGCCTTCATGGCCTGCTCTGGAGCAGTTTAATTTTTTAGGACTAACAAGTCGTGTGGCCAAGGAAAAAATGCAAGTCTTATCGGGGGAAAAGTTCCAGTGTTTGCAAACGATATTGACTATCGGCGAAAGACGGAACATGTTCACTAGCGAAACATAATTACAAACGCTTAGGCTTTTCTTCAGAATGAAAAGAACACGAAATCTGTAATATATGTAATTTGTTTCAATTAAAATGTTTCGTTCTCTAATACAGACCCAGAAAACTACATTAATGTTCAGTTACATGCAGACACTGATATCGACCCGACAGCTTAGTCGAGCGCGCTAACTCGCTGCTTTGGACTCGGGTAGGTGCGCCGGCCCTGGATCGAATCCGCCGAGGAGGGCCGGTGTGCCAGCCAGCCTGGATGTGGTTTTTAGGCGATTTTCCACATCCCCCTAGGTGAACATCGGGCTGGTCCCCATGTCCCACCTCAGTTACACGGCTCGCAGACATCTGAACACTTTCCCACTATTCCATGGATAACACTAGTCGCAGACAGTTGGGGTACACTATTTCCTTCCCTGGGGGTACAGGGTGGCTGCAAGAGGGGCATCCGGCCACCCCTTCAACTAACATTGCCACATCCGATTAACCATGCCGACCCTGCGCATCCGCGGGAATAACGGCACAAGCAAAAGAAAGAAAAGAAAAAGACATGCAGACACTGACATCAGTGTGAGCACTGCTGCTACTCAAGGAAAACAAGAATCCTAGTTCTCTTTTTGGCACCAATGTAGTGGCAAGGTAGTGGTAACACCTTCTATTCCCAAAACACTGTTAAATAAACTATAAAGGACATATGCGAAATGTATAAAGGCTCCTTTCATCAAACTTGACTACAAGATTCATATTTACCGACCAGAACACGAAACGTTATGTTAATGCAGCTACTTTTAAAAGACTCACTATACCGCAAATACCAGCACCGCAAACAGTCACTATACCATCTCCAACTTATTTCTAGCAGCTGTTGCCGATCGCCTCCTCCACAAACAAAACAGGATACGGTCTGTTGTTCTCCTTTCTGACACTGCACTCCAAATACGCACTGTAACGTGGGGAATTTATCCTGTTTTAGCTAACTAATGGCTCCACGCACTGGTATGCAGCTTTACTGTGTAGGAAACACAATACGTGTAACCCCACAACACTCGCCAAGAATAACGAAAAATGAAATAGTTGATTCACAAGCGAGTGCACGGAAGCGCGATAGCGCTGTCGAAGCTTTCCGCACAGGCAGAACAATTTTACGCCCGCATCTCGTGGTCGTGCGGTAGCGTTCTCGCTTCCCACGCCCGGTTTCCCGGGTTCGATTCCCGGCGGGGTCAGGGATTTTCTCTGCCTCGTGATGGCTGGGTGTTGTGTGCTGTCCTTAGGTTAGTTAGGTTTAAGTAGTTCTAAGTTCTAGGGGACTGATGACCATAGATGTTAAGTCCCATAGTGCTCAGAGCCATTTGAACCATTTGAACAATTTTACGGATACGTAAACACCACCTACTCCAACATGATACACTCAACACTGTTTTGAAACATCCTCTCTGTCCCACAGGACCCACGACTAACCCGCAACCTTCGTGAGGGCTGTCGGCAAACCTACGACTTTACTAGTTCCAAAACCGCTATAAGAAGTTATTTTAATACTGAAGCCTTGCGGCCCAACCTGCCTCAGAAACAGAATTAAAACATTTCCACTGACCATTTGAAGCTCGTAACAATAGCACTCAAAGAGATGCTTCCTGACACAGTTTTCCAAGGTTTACTTACAATTGCTGGAAAACATTAGCAGCCACTTAGTAGGGTTAAGGGGAGACCGGCACTTTTTCTCCAGGCACGACAGAAGCTTGCGGCTACGTGGACTTTCCGACCGTGGTGCTTCCGAACCTACCGTAGGTGCCGCAGGTACTGTGGGATCTCGAGCAATCAGTTTTCCGTCCAGAGCCTCCCCCACTGTTGATTCACGCCAATCGTTCACCAGCAGCGGATGTGTTGGCTGAGTAATGGTGGAAATCATTACAATAACGGAAGGGAAACCGTGGTGTCGCTGCCGGGTGCCCGGAAAATGAGATGAGAAGACGAACTGGTTTTCCGTGAATTCCGAACAGAGTAAACACAGAGGGCGTTTAAAAATGGCAAATTGGAGAAACGTGGCTGAACAGTAACATTCTCGCCCACCTGACGAGGCAGATATGCAGGTAAAAGAGTCCACGAAGAAAAGGCAGTGGTTGTTTCCCAAATTTTTAGAGAGAAGTATGAAGATCTGAAAGACAAAGGTTTGGATTTCGTTGCAAATACGACAAATTATGAGAACTCCAACACTGCATTCTGTAAAGCGAGAAGGGAAGCGACTGGGACGACCCCGATGCCTCGTACTAGTTCCGAGATTCAACTGAGCGAAGACATTTTCAAATTGACTGAAGCTAATAGTTTTCAGAATAGTGACAAAAGAATCCTGGTGTTCGGTTGTGAAGCGACGGAGAAAATCCTGTGTGATAACGGAAGTATTTTTTGGACGAGAAATTAGACAGTTGGAAAAACAGCTGTGCACCATTCACGTTGACATCGGAAGCGCAGAAGAGGAGACGAAGGCATTTCCCGTTTTATTTGCTTTGTTCCCAGACAAAGGTCAAAATACATATGACTTACTTTTTTCTGGGCTGCTAGAACACCTGTTTCCGGTTGTTATTTTCAGTTCAATCAATATCTGCGGAAGAAAATACAAGAAGGATTGACGGAGGAATACGGGGACAGAGAAGAAGTGCGATTGTTTATCCGCATGTGCACTGCAGTGCCACATCTTCTACCAGTGTTGATGAGGCGTAAGAAGGCAGGAAGAGCCCGATGGAGAAAACACGAAATTCGCAGACAGTGTTGTCAACGAGTGGACGGAAAATCTTGGTGTGGAATGTCTTTAACCAGCGACGCACGAAAATGAACGCTCTCTTAGATGTAGATGTGCAATTAGAAGGTTGGCAAAGGAAACTAAACTTCTCGACATCCGAACGTATAGTTCCCGATAAATAAGCCGAAGGAAAAAAAATACATCTTGACAAAAAGTTAAAAGACAGTACACGAGTATGTAAAACGACTTGAGAGAGTTAAGACGATGTTTAAAATCTCTGTATTTCTCACAAAAATTAAGAGACAAAAAAAGCTTTGTAAAATAAGACAAGATATCATTTGCTGCAGTAGTGTTGTAAAAATAAAAAAAAAGGTTACACTAGAAAAGGAAAACAAATATAAAAGGGTTGCGCCTATATACTATGCGCATAGCCAGTCCTAAGCCTGGATAAAATGTGAAGGGATGTTCTTATTACAAAACGGTCGGCAGCGCCTGCCCCACTGTTGTGACTTCCTGTGACGGTCGGAAAATGCACGATTAAAATATATGAGGTCGGAAACCACGTTGACGTCACGGCCCGCAGAGCCCACGGTCGGAAAGCCCACGTCACCAAGCTTCCCTCCCCGGGAGACCAGCTCTGGCGAACACAGTAGCCACAGACGCACGAGCAGACAGACGCACTCAACGATTACAGGTGTACTTAACACGCTTACTACGACGCACCTCACCCTACCCTTGAAACACTGAAATGAGAAGTCGAAACATAGTTTTCTTCGTGCACTCGGCGCACCAGTGACAGCTAGGACGTAGAGCACTCGAGGAATGCGCCAACCGCAGATCTACCGGGTTCGACAGCAGAGTAGAGGCGAGCAGCGGGAAGTGGCGGCTGCAGCCGGGACAGCGCGTGGACTGAGGGCGGCGCGTCCTGCCGCCGGCGTCGCCCACGGACCGCGGCGTTGGGCGGCTCGTATGGGCGGCGAAGTGTGTGAGCCACTTCAAAGCGGCCGGGGGCACGCCCACAGCTGACCCGCAGCGCCGGCCGCTTTAACACGCAGCCTACGGTACACAGTGGTCGTGTTGACGGTCCGTCGACGACGAAGTAAGAAGACAACTGGGATGTACTCCCTCGAAACAACCTGCATCTACAAACATACTCCACAAGGCACCCCATAATGCATGGTGAACGGTAACTGCACCAATACTTGTCATTTCCTTTCGTCTTCCTCTCTCAAATAGAGCGAAGCAGAAACGACTATGTACACGCCTACGAGCGGGCTCTAGATTCTCTTAACTTCGTGGTCGCTACGCGAAATGTACGTTGGCAGCAGCAGAATCTTTCTACAGCCAGCCTCAAATGATGCTGTAAACAGAACCTGCATCCATCCGAAAAAATGACGTTTTGCCATTCGTGCACTCAAGTTCGTCGTTGAGTACACCATCGCAGACTCTCCTGTCTTTGATGCAGCGTCAAAGGTAACCGCAGCCATGGCCTCCGAGCTGATAGTCCATGCTGCTGCAAACGTCGTCGAACTGTTCGTGCAGATGGTTGTTGTCTTGCAAACGTCCCCATCTGTTGACTCAGGGATCGAGACGTGGCTGCACGATCCGTTACAGCCATGCGGATAAGATGGCTGTCATCTCGACTGCTAGTGATACGAAGCCGTTGGGAGCCAGCACGCCGTTCCGTATTACCCTCCTGAACCCACCGATGCCATATTCTGCTAACAGTTATTGGTTCTCGACCAACGCGAACAGCAATGTCGCGATACGATAAACCTCAATTTCGATAGGCTACAATCCGATATTTATCAAAGTCGAAAACGAGATGGTACGCATTTCTCCTCCTTACACGAGGCATCACAACAACGTTTCCCCAGGCAACGCCGGTCAACTGCTGTTTGTGTATGAGAAATCGGTTGGAAACTTTCCTCATGTCGGTTCCCGGGTTCGATTCCCGGCGGGGTCAGGGACTTTCTCTGCCTCGTGATGGCTGGGTGTTGTGTGCTGTCCTTAGGTTAGTTAGGTTTAAGTAGTTCTAAGTTCTAGGGGACTGATGACCATAGATGTTAAGTCCCATAGTGCTCAGAGCCATTTGAACCATTTTTTTCCTCATGTCAGCACGTTGTAGGTGTCGCCACCGGGACCAATCTTGGGTGAAGGCTATGAAAAGCTAATCATTAGCATATCACAGCATCTTCTTCGTGTCGGTTAAATTTCGCGTCTGTAGCACGCCATCTTCGTGGTGTAGCAATTTTAATGGCCAGTAGTGTACTTGCGCAATATTCGAACTCACCGGTAACAAATCTAGCAGCCCCATCAGTATTCAAGAATAGATCGCACTAGCGTGCTATAGCCGTCTCCTAAAACCATACTTTCCTAAAATACTCCCAATAAACCGAAGTCGACTATTCGCATTCTATATTACAACCATCACATGTTCATTCCATTTCATATCGCTTTGCAGTGTTACGCTCAGATATTTAAACGAGGTTACTGCGTCACGTAGGACACTACTAATGAAGTACTGGAATGTTACACGACTGTTTTTCCTAGTCAGCCGCTTTAAGTTACGTTTTCCTGCTTTTACAGATAGCTGCCATTCACCACACTAAGTAGAAATTTTGTCCAAGTCACCTTATATCCTCCTAATCACTCAACGACGACTCCTTTCTGTACACAAGATAATCAGCAAACAGCAACAGATTTCTGCCTGCCTTGAGCGTCAGATCATTTATTTATACAAAGAATAATCGTGGCCCTATCATACTTCCCTTGGGCATTTCTGACGATACCACTTTCTGTGGTTAATACTCGCCGTCGGGACAGCGCAGTAGGTTTTATTACTTAAAAAGAATGTGCCGAAAATATTCGACTTCTACTATTTCACTCTTCACTTTCTATAGATCACAACACTCACTGTCATCAAATATCCGAAATTCAGTGCGCAAGTAAGAACAACAACTGCATTTCAAATAAGAATTGATAGTCGATACGCACACGCGTTCCACTCAGCGCGTTAACACGTACGTGAGACGCTATGAACTTTTGTTCATCGGACTAATACATTTTAATCACAACGAATGGGACAAAATTTCATTATAACTTGGGATGCCAAACACAGTATGAGCCCTGCTGCTTTCCATACAGCCTCATGCTCTCAGAAACTGGAAGTATTAAGTAGCAGAGGCGCGAACCGAACAACAGAAAATACTTCCAAGTTTTAATCAGATTCGTTACAAATGAAAATGCGTACCCTAACAAAGTGGACATACTTTCATCTCCCCTGCAACCCTACGGCTGGAACTGCAAGTTTTTCTCTCAGCTGTGCTCATACTCTCGAAAGCGCTCGTCTCGACACCATCGCATCGTGGACACTAGCTTACAGAGCTTGGCGGGAAATGACAGGAGTGAGTGACAGTCTGAAGCCCCGTGTGATGTGCTCAAAGGCGTGAACTGGAAGACTGCATCCAGCCAAAGGCAGGTGACACACAGTGTTGCAGAGCTTCAAAGTAGAGTATAGTGCGCTAAAAAAAAAAAGTCGAAGTGGTTGAAATCAATTAATGATTACAAATTCTGGTCTCTAAGATAGCAAACGTCAGCTCTACGATTACGGATGAAAGGCGACAAAAAGAAATTGTGTAACTGCAAAAGGATTGCAGTAGCAAAATTTGCATTTTTTTTAGTAGACTAGATCTGAAAATAATTATGTATACGTAGTAATGCTACCTCGCCAACTACATGTATGATTTACAAAGCGAGGTAAGATGCGGGCGAAACTGATGAGATCTTATTCCAATATGGAAAGAAAAGTTTTATGCATCCGTAAGACATCAATATTTTAATACCAGAGCCGGAGTATCAAATATTATTCCCAACAACTGAAAGAATTGGTTATCATATTACGGGCTTCTAGATCAGCAATACAATCTTGAATAGTACACAATGTGATCAAAAGTATCCGAACACCTGGCTGAAAATGACTTACAAGCTCGTGGCGTCCTCCATCGGTAATGTTGGAATTCAATACGGTGTTGGCCCACCCTTAGCCTTGATGGCAGCTTCCACACCGCAGGCACACGTTCAATCAGGTGCTGGAAGGTTTCTTGGGGAATGGCAGCAGTACTGCACCGAGGAGAGGTATCGATGTCGGTCGGTGAGGCCTGGCACGAAGTCTGCGTTCCAAAAGATCCCAAAGGTATTCTACAGGATTCAGGTCAGGACTCTGTGCAGGCCAGGCCATTACAGAGATATTATTGTCATGTAACCACTCCGCCACAGGCTGTGCGTTACGAACAGGTGCTCGATCGTGTTGAAAGACGCAATCATCATCCGCAATTTGCTCTTGAATAGTGGGAAGCAAGAAGGTGCTTAAAACATCAATGAAGGCCTGTGCAGTGATAGTGCCACGCAAAACAACAGGGGGTGCAAAAACACGACCACACCATAACACAACCGCTTCCGAATTTTACTGTTGGCACTACACACGCTGGCAGTTGACGTTCAAAGGGCATTCGCCATACCCACACCCTGCCATCTGATCGCCACATTGTGTACCGTGATTCGTTACTCCACACAACGTTTTTCCACTATTCAGTCGTCCAATGTTTACACTCCTTACACCAAGCGAGGCGTCGTTTGGAATTTACCGGCGTGATGTGTGGCTTATGAGCAGCCACTCGACTATGAAATACAAGTTTGCTCACCTCCTGCCTAATTGTCATAGTAGTTGCAGTGGATCTTGATGGAGTTTGGAATTCCTGTGTGATGGTCTGGATAGATGTCTGCCTATTACACATTACGACCCTCTTCAACCGTTGGCGGTCTCTGTCAGTCAACAGACGAGGTCGGCCTGTACGCTTTTGTGTTGTACGTGTCCCTTCACGTTTCCACTTCACTATCACATCGGGAACAGTGGACCTAGGGATGTTTAGGAGTGTAGAAATCTCGCGTACCGACGTGTGAAGCAAGTGACATCCAATCACCTGACCACGTTCGAAGTTCGTGAGTTCCGCGGAGCGCCGCATTCTCCTCTCTCACGATGCCTAATGACTACTGAGGTCGCTGATATGGAGTACGTGCCAGTAGGTGGCAGCACAATACACCTAATACGAAAAACGTATGCTTTTGGGAGTGTCCGGGTAGTTTCCTTCACATAATGTATGTACAGTGGAAGATGCAATAACGCCATTGCCTACGTTATACAAGAACTGTTAAAATTACTCCATAGTCACCAACTGGAGATAAGCCCCCGCTATATGAAGACACAATGCAGCATTAAGGGAGACAAATGGAATATATTTTGATCAAGGAGACCGCCCACCATTAGTCACTGTGGAAGCACAGCAACCTATTTCCTATGAAAAGTAAGAGCTTCAGTTAGGGACCTGGGGACACAGAATCGCGATAGTCCATCACAGTTTCAAGGCAGAGCCTACTCACAAATATAGTGTCTTCGGAAATGTCTTCTTTGAACAGGCTACAGAACCATCGCACACCAGTTTCAATCACACTTTCCTCAAGAAATATCTCTCTGTTTCTTCAGTCTGCTTGTGCTACGGGGTAGGACACTTAACTAGATCTTGTATCGCTTCCACAAGTTCTCTGAGATCACTAAACAGAACTGCTCACTGCCAACTTCAATGTTGTTGTGGTCTTCAGTCCTGAGACTGGTTTGATGCAGCTCTCCATGCTACTCTATCCTGTGCAAGCTTCTTCATCTCCAAGTAACTACTGCAACTACATTTTTCTGAATCTGCTTAGTGTCTTTACCTCTTTGTCTCCCTCTATGATTTTTACCCTACACGCTGCCCTCCAATACCAAATTACCAACCGATCCCTTCTTCGAGCCAATCTGTGCTACAAATTCCCTAATCTGTTCAGTACCTCCTCATTACTTATGTGATCTACCCATCTAATCTTCAGCATTCTTCTGTAGCACCGCATTTCCAAAGCTTCTATTCTCTTATTGTCTAAATCATGTTTCACTTCCATACATGGATACACTCCAAACAAATACTTTCAGAAAAGACATCCTACGACTTAAATCTATACTCGATGTTAACAAATTTCTCTTCTCCAAAAACGCTTTCCTTGACATTACCAATCTACATTTTATATCCCCTCTACTTCGATCATCATCCGTTATTTTGCTCCCCAATTAGTAAACCTCATCTACTACTTTAAGTGTCTCCTTTCCTAATCTAAATCCCTCAGCATCACGTGATTTAATTTGACTACATTCCATTATCCTCGTTTTGGTTTTGTTGATTTTCATTTTATATCCTCGTTTCAAGACACTGTCCATTCCGTTCAACTGCTGCTCCAGGTTCTTTGCTGTCTGTGACAGAATTAAAATGTCCTCGGCAAACCTCAAAGTTTTTATTTCTTTTCCATGGACTTTAATTCCTACTCCGAATTTTTCTTATGTTTCCTTTACTGCTTGCTCAATATACAGACTGAATAACATCGGAGATAGGCTACAACTCTGTCTCACTCCCTTCCCAGCCACTGCTTCCCTTTCATGCCCCTCGACTCTTGTAACTGCCGTCTGGTTCTGTACAAATTGTAAACAGCCTTTCGCTCCCTGTATTTGACCCCTGCAACCTAGAGAATTTGAAAGAGTATTCTAGTGAACATTGTCAAAAGCCTTCTCTAAGTCTACAAATGCTAAAAACGTAAGTTTGCCTTTCCTTAATCTATCTTCTAAGATAAGTCGTAGGGTCAGTATTGGCTCACGTGTTCCAACATTTCTTCGGAATCCAAACTGATACTCCCCGAGGTCGGATTGTACCAGTTTTTCCATTCGTCTGTAAAGAATTCGTGTTAGTATTTTGCAGCCGTGACTTATTAAGCTGATAGTTTGGTAATTTTCACACCTGTCAACATCTGCTTTCTTTGGGATTCGCATTATTATATTCTTCTTGAAATGTAAGGTATTTCAACTGTCTCAGACATATTGCTCACTAGATGGTAGAGTTTTGTCACGGCTGACTCTCCCAAGGCTATCAGTAGTTTTAATGGGATGTTGTTTACTCCCGGGGCCTTTTTTCGACTTGGGTCTTCTAGTGCTCTGTCAAATTCTTTACGCAATATCATATCTCCAATTTCATCTTCATATTCGTTTACATTCTCTTCCATTTCTATAATATTGTCCTCAAGAACATTGCCCTTGAATTGACACTCTGTATACTCCTTCCACCTTTCAGCTTAGACCTGCTTGGACCTGGTTTTCCATCTGAGCTTTTGATATTCACACAAGTGGTTCGCTTTTCTCCAAAGGTCTCTTTAATTTTACTGTAGGCAGTATCTATCTTACCCGCAGTTATATATGCCTCTACATCCTTACATTTGTCCTCTAGCCATTCCTGCTTAGCCATTTTGCACTTCCTGTTGATATTTTTGAGACGGTTGTATTCCTTTTTGCCTGCTTCTTTTACTGCATTTTTACATTTTCTCCTTTCATCAATTAAATTCAATATGTCTTCTGTTACCCAAGGATTTCTACTAGTCCTCGTCTTTTTACCTACTTGATCCTCTGCTGCCTTCACTACTTCATCCCTCAAAGCTACCCATTCTTCTTCTACTGTATTTCTTTCCCCTATTCTTGTCAATTGTTCCCTAATGCTCTCTCTGAAACTCGCAACAACGTGTGGTTCTTTTAGTTTATCCAAGTCCCATTATCTTAAATTCCCACCTTTTTCGGTTGCAGTTTCTTCAGTTTTACTCTACAGTTCATAACCAATAGATTATGGTCGGAGTCCACATCTGCCCCTGGAAATGTCTTACAACTTAAAACCTGGTTCCTAAATCTCTGTCTCCCATTATATAATCTATCTGAAACCACCCAGGGTCTCCACACATCTTCCACGTATACAACCTTCTTTCATGATTCTTAAACGAAGTGTTAGCCATGATTAAGTTATTCTCTGTGCAAAATTCCACCAGGCGGCTCCCTCTTTCATTTCTTACCCCCATTCCATATTCACCTACTACTTTTCATTCTCTTCCTTTTCCTAATATCGAATTCCAGTCTCCCATGACTATTAAATTTCCGTCTCCCTTCACTACCTGAATAATTTCTTTCTCTAGCTTCAAAAACGTCGTTAATACTGGAGACGAAGAACAAGGTACTCACTGTTATACACGTTCTCAGTCGACTTCGACCACCGCATTTACATGTAGCTACTAATGACGCTTATACAAGGCTAGGTGAAATTGATAACAAGCTGCAAAGTGTTCACTTGGTTGCATTGTATCATTGGTTATCAATGAAATATCACTGGCTGTAAGAGACCGCCTCAAATTTTAAAAAAAGCAAATAAAAAAAATTGGCCGTTACTGGGGTCGCCAACGCACGCTATTGAAGAACTCAACACAAGCGCCAGGTAGGCGAGGGACGGAGAGATACAGTAATGACGTAAAAAGTTCATAATAACCATGCGTTGCGCCATCGCTCACGTGTAAATTGCAAATATCTCCGCTCTGTCAAGCGAACTGAGGGCTTTTTACATTCTGATCTCTCCACAGTTCGGAAGCGTCATAATGTGCGGCTCCCTTGCTACTGAAAAAAAGGAGGGCATGTGGCAGTAGCTCCCCCTTTTCATTCGAGATTCGCCCATAGCAACACCATACAGAGCTCAATCACTCATCACAGCTCTCCACAAGATACATATACAGTAGCGGAAATTAGTATAAAACCATGGATATTTGTAGGAAAATTATCATTGTCGGTTGGAATAGTTGTGAACAGAGTATACGCATTAGAATGAGAGCCAGTATACTGACAAATGCAGTTATATGGTATCGCATTTGATGTCACTAGTACGTACAAGTTTAAGAAGAATGAACACTACATCTAAATTAATCAGGATAGTGAAATGCCTAAAACTGCAATATGTAGGACATATCATGCGGAACACAAATAGATATTATGTACTACAAAAAAAGCTTAAAGAGAAAATAAACAGCAAAAGAGGTCCTGGAAGAAGACGAAGGTTTGACAAATTTAGATGTTGGTTCAATATGTCTTCAACAGAACTATCCCGTGTTGCTGCGAACAAGAGAAGAATAGCCACCATGACCGCCAACATCCGGATCGGACAGGCACCGAAAGAAGAGGAAGAAGAGTAGTATATAACAAGACATCAACGATTCACGTGGTAGAGTGGAACTCGGTATAAGGACAGTCGGCTCTGTGCGGTATTAGTGTGTGGGTGTACGTGCCTTTACCGCAGTTTGGAAACATCATTAGTAGCAGTGCGTGCTTTGTACACAAACCACCACTGTAACAATGCCACGCGGAAAACAATTACCATATGATGGAAATGCAAAACGCGATGCGTACAAGAAAATGGCACGCTCTAATCGTCAAATCGCGAAGAAGTTGAATTGTTCAGGCACAGTGATTGATAAGTTCGTTAAATTGGGCGCATAATGTGCAGGGCTACAGAACGGAAGATGTGAACAAAGTAGAAAATTAGATGAGGCATGGAAATGGTTACTTTTGCGCAAGACAGGGGCCACAAACTGTTATTCGTCTCAGCTTGTTGCTAATTTGTAGTTGTCAGTAACAGTCAGACGTGTACGACAATTTTTTTTCAAACGACAAACATCTTGCATTCAAGAAACGACTGCAGAAACCTGCTCTAAGGTCCAAACATAAACGTGCCAGAGTGGAGTTTGCTGAAAAACATGTTTTCGACTTCACAATGGAATAAGGAGATCTTCAGTGGTAAGAAGTAGTTTAGTTTAGATGGGGTGCATGGATTTCAGTTTTATTGGCATGATCTCAGCACAGAGCAGCAGGAAAGAATGAGAAAAATTTTGTTGCTGGAAGTGTTACTACGTGGGCAGCCTTCTGCGCTAAAGATAAAATCAATCATTGATTGACTGACCACTATAATGAACTGTAGCATGTACACTTAGATGCTAGACACAGAATTGATTAGAATTGATGAGGACCTAGGGAACGAAAGTCTAATGTTTCAACAAGGCAATAGATATATGCATGTTTCCGGTACAACCAAAACGTGGTTTGAAGATAAAAATATCAATGTCTTGCCCTTGTCTTGGTGCGTACATGGCCCGGATCTGAAACCCGTGGAACACCTTGGGGAATACGTGCAAGGCGATTTTATCGCAATGGAACGCTATTTGATATCTGTGAGCTGAAAAGAGCGATACGAGAAGAGGGGGCGACAATTTCACTGCAAGAACAACCGCCCTAACAAAAGCAAGCCGAAAAGAGTTTTTTGACGCAATCAGGAAGAACGGAGGTTAGGCGGCGTACAAAGAGCAATAATACAACAGGACAGTGGCTGCCTTTATACTAATTTCCATCCGAGAAATGCGAACGCCTTATTATGTTACTCGGGTTACGTAACTCCGTCATGACTGTTTACGTCTTATACATATTTACTGCTTTCACAATAAATGCGATAGGACGTGTATGCTTCAGACATTGTACTATCATTTTCGTAGGAAGCCCAACTTTATATTGTTTTCCACAGCTGTACACTCTTCAGTCTTCATAACAGACCAGAGGAACGCAACGCCAAACCACCTTCACCGACACCTTGACCAGGACAGTAATGCAGGATCCCAGCATTGTCACCGACTGTTACTGCTGGAGTTTGGGTATGACGTCCATCCGAGTAATAGTAAAGCCTGAAAACGTGCAGAGGAAGCACTTTCCGAAGAATTGTTACGGAAAAACGTTTGTATCCTCTGTGGTTGCGATAGTCAATCCGGTTTTATATAGCGCGTAACACGTGTGAAATGATGATGATTTCTAGGTGATATATGAGCACAGCCCTAGTGATAGTATTCAAAGTAAGAAACAAAAAGCAACAAAAATCTAAAATATTTGGACACTCCCCTAGCTGTTAAGGCATAAGATATCTATCATTTCTGAAGTGGGTTCTGGATCACACCTTTTTGAACACTGTTTTCATTTGTTAAAACGCTTTAGAATTTGTTAAGCGTCTTTTACACTTCGACCCTTCGTTCTTTATTGTTGAGTAATACCTTACAACGTGATAAGTCAGTATGCCCAACTGCTTCCATTCCTCGAAATGAAGGACGGCATTTTGCTTTGTCACTGCACTCGCTGCGTTAGACTTTGATCTGTATTTCCTATTTTTGAAAGCAAACGCCTTTTACATCAATATGTTTGTTGCTCATTCGCGTATCAAGCTGTCTGTTGTCACACGTTTCGTTTGCAAACTTCGAATTGCATACACCGTAACTGAAAGCGTATGCCGAGCATTACAGGGTGGAATGCCGGCGAGTCGTCAAACGAGAAACAAAGTAGACTCCTGCGGCCGTCATTCTGGGACCGCTTCATTACGGAGAGTGCACGGCGCACAGATTCACTGTGTGGACACAGGCGACCGTCAGTGGTACACACATCGTGATAACCAATATTCTCGTTAACAGCCATTCATTCTGCATTCTTCCTACCATGCAGAGAGACAGTCTTTCGCCTCAACTGACGATACCTATCGCCTGCTACAAGCGACTGAACGCGAGGCACTCGAACATACTGCTGAAGATGAAAATGCACCAACAAACGTGTTGTTTACTTCGCCGTTTAGCGTTATTAAACGACAAGAAGACCGGTTACGACAACAACAGCTCTACAGCGCACACCAATTGCGTCAAGCTAAAAAGGCGGGAACAAGGTTTGTTATTCCTTCCTTTTTCCGTAAAGAATAAAACAGTCCACTTTTTTTCGAAATTATTTTTGTTCTCTTGAATCTGGTACAGTACCTTTAATTTTCCTCCTTTTTAGGTTGATTTGTGTCATCAATTGCTTTGTCTGGCATTTCCAGGCTTTTCCCAACTGGAAAGTCCAAAGTTACGTTTTCCAGGTGACAGCAGTTTTTAATTTATCAAGTCTGCAAATGAAATTTTTGGAGTTCACGCCTCAAATACTCGTATTTGTGATTATTCCACGTTCATCCAGGATTTATAGTTTTATCAATTATTCTTTAAGTTACAAGCTCTTGCTGCCTATGACAATTCCTTCGCTACCGCCAACCATCAATGATGACGGACGGTCTTCACATTGTGAGATAATCGGCACAGTACGGCTTTTCTTTTTAATTTGTAAAGAAAGAACTCAAGGCTGCATTTTCAAAGCTGATTCGCAAAATATGTGGGTGAAATACGGATCTTTGTGTACATATAATTAAATATGCACATTTGCTTTCGTGTAGATGACGAATTCACAGCTGCATGAGACATTCTCACGCGCACGTCCGTCGTACTTTCAATCACGCAATGGGGAACGGGCCTGCAGCCCGACAACCAACGGACAACAATGAAAATTTCGGACATCAGAGAGTGCCGCGGATGTAGCCGTTATCGAGCAAAAGACGTTACTAGAATATATGCATTTTTCAGTTTTCCTTTAACGACAAAATGATTCAGCCCATTGCTTCCGCCGACGAACTACTACTACAATCCTAGAATCTCTCTAAAATTCCCTTTGTCCTCGAAAAATGTCTTGTTATTTCCTTGATTATACTAGTAAATCAAATCTTCCAGGAAATCAATTTTACATATCTTCTGGACCACTCGCTACCCCGTCAAGAGAAATTATTTGCAGATCTGAGGCGTTGGAATTTATTATAGAGGATGTTGTTGTTGTGGTCTTCAGTCATGAGACTGGTTTGATGCAGCTCTCCATGCTACTCTATCCTGTGCAAGCTTCTTCATCTCCCAGTACTTACTGAAACCTACATCTCTTTAGTGTATTCATCTCTTGGTTTTCCTCTACGATTTTTACCCTCCACGCTGCCCTCCAATACTAAATTAGTGATCCCTTGATGCCTCAGAATATGCCCCACCAACCGATCCCTTCTCCTAGTCAAGTTGTACCACAAATTTCCCTTCTCTCCAATTCTATTCAACATCTCCTCATTAGTTATGTGATCTACCCATCTAATCTTCAGCATTCTTCTGTAGCACACCATTTCGAAAGCTTCTATTCTCTTCTTCTCTAAACTATTTATCGTCCACGTTTCACTTCCATACACGGCTACACTCCATACAAATACTTTCAGAAACGACTTCCTGGCACTTAAATCTATACTCGATGTTAATAAATTTCTCTTCTTCAGAAACGCTTTCCTTGCCATTGGCAGTCTACATTTTATATCCTCTCTACTTCGACCATCATCAGTTATTTTGCTCCCCAAATAGCAAAACTCATTTACTACTTTAAGCCTCTCATTTCCTAATCTAATTCCCGCAGCATCACCCGATTTAATTCGACTACATTCCATTATCCTCGTTTTGCTTCTGTTGATGTTCATCTTACATCCTCCTTTCAAGACACTGTCAATTCCGTTCAGCTGCTCTTCCAGGTCCTTTGCTATCTCTGACAAAATAACAATGTCATCGGCGAACCTCAAAGTTTATATTTCTTCTCCATGGATTTTAATTCCTACTCCGAATTTTTCTTTTGTTTCCTTTACTGCTTGCTCAATATACAGATTGAATAACATTGGGAATAGCCTACAACGCTGTCTCACTCCTTTCAAAACCACTGCTTCCCTTTCATGTCCCTGGACTCTATTTTACCCCTCCCACCTTCAGAATTTGAAAGAGAGTATTCCAGTCAACATTGTCAAAAGCTTTCTCTAAGTCTACAAATGCTAGAAACGTAGGTTTGCCTTTCCTTACTCTATCTTCTAAGATAAGTCGTAAAGTCAGTATTGCCTCACGTGTTCCAACATTTCTACGGAATCAAAACCGATCTTCCCCGAGGTCGGCTTCTACCAGTTTTTCTATTCGTCTGTAACGAATTCGTGTTAGTATTTTGCAGCCGTGGCTCATTAAACTGATAGTTCGGTAATTTTCACTTCTGTCAACACCTGCTTTCTTTGGGATTGGAATTATTATACTCTTTTTGAAGTCTGAGGGTATTTCGCCTGTCTCATACATCTTGCTTACCAGATGGCAGAGTTTTGTCAGGACTGGCTCTCCCAAGGCCGTCAGTAGTTCCAATGGAATGTTGTCTACTCCCGGGGCCTTGTTTTGACTCGGGTCTTTCAGTGCTCTGTCAAACTCTTCACGCAGTATCGTATCCCCAATTTCATCTTCATCTACATCCCATTTTCATAATATTGCCCTCAAGTACATCGCCCTTGTATAGACCCTCTATATACTCCTTCCACCTTTCTGCTTTCCCTTCTTTGCTTAGAACTGGGTTTCCATCTGAGCTCTTGATATTCATACAAGGGGCTCTCTTTTCTCCAAAGGTCTCTTTAATTTTCCTGTAGGCAGCATCTATCTTACCCCTAGTGAGATAAGCCTCTACATCCTTACATTTGTCCTCTAGCCATCCCTGCTAAGCCATTTTGCACTTTCTGTCGATCTCATTTTTGAGACGTTTGTATTCCTTTTTGCCTGCTTCATTTACTGAATTTTTATATTTTCTCCTTTCATCAATTAAATTTAATATTTCTTCTGTTACCCCAGGATTTCTACCAGCCCTCGTCTTTTTACCTACTTGTTCCTCTGTTGCCTTCACTACTTCATCCCTCAAAGCTAGGTTTAATTAATTCTAAGTCTAGGGGAATGATGACCTCAGATGTTAAGTCCCATAGTGCTTAGAGCCATTTGAACCATTTTGGTGTCTGTTACTTCACGGTGTTGCAATTTTAATCACCAGCAGTGTATTAGATTCGAACTAAACATGAGACATTTAAAAACAATTGGCCAGACGCGAGTAGGACTCACACACTTACGGTTCCGTACAAACTTAATTGTGTTTACAGACAGTCCATCCATGACGGATGTCGAGAACCACGACACGACTTTTGCCTGTTATCGACATTGATACCGGCACAGTATCGGTCCAGGGGACCCCTAGACTTTCGAGACTGTTTAATTTCAAAATTTTAAGTCGGATAACAAATAACAAAAGAAATTTTTTCCTGCAGTTATAGATTAATAATTTTAGGATTTTTTCCTTTACTTGTACAGTGAGATCTTCCTACCAAAAGTTTCCCTAAAGGTTTTATGGAGTAAGTTAGCGAGTATCAAAATACGTGGCATGAAGGGCCGTATCTTTCGACTGCTTTCACTTACAAGCTTCAACTTTTTACGCCATCAAGGCAGCTTAGATCTTAGTATGTGACATGAATTTCAACATGATACAAGCACCCCTTCCTGATACAAAGGGGTTTTAACAGTCAATTACACAGGCAGACAGATCCTGTAAGGATTTCGTCTTTACCGATTGAGTTACGGAACCCTAAAAATAATGTTGAGGGTCGTGACTGATCTTGATCGAATCTTGTTTATTTACCGCCGTCAGGAAATGCTTGTTTATCACACAAAAGGCAGTCACTCCCTGGCTTTCGCACTGTTCTAGAGTGGAGGTCGTGGCCGGTATTAGCGGCGAGGCAGCGCCGGCTATCGGCAGGCCGCACTCGCGCGGCACTAACTCACGGCCCGGCGCCGCCCTTACCCTCACCCTTATCAGAATTCGCACCCTCGGCTCGCGACGGGGCGAGTGAAGAAAATCGCTGAGCTCGTCGTATTTCAACGGCCGGCCCGCAGGCCCATACGATCCGGCACACTGCAGCCGGCACGGTCAATCTCGTGAGCCTCCTACAGCGCCCAGCTCCAACAGCTCTCGACACACCAAAGAAACAGAACACGCTCCAAATGGAGACTTTCATGTCAAACGAAACAAATTTCGCCAACAGTTCAAAATTTCACAATGTAAAAAGAGGTGCTACACATAAGGAGAAACTGATAACAAAAATAAAGGAAGAACAGGATTTTGCATCCCGTCGAAGTCGAGGTCATTACTGACGAAATTTGGTGGCTCAGTGGGTTACGTGCCAGTTGGTAAATCCAAAGATTTCGCTTTCAATCAAGGGTTGGTAGTAGAAACTTTTTTTGTCACTTATCACTTCTTTCACATTTGACAATAATTTGTGTATGTACAATACGTTAAGCTGCAACATGGTTCGGAGTCCAGATTAAACTATAGGGTTCCTTGTAACTGCTCTGGTAAATCAGTTCAAAACTTGGAGTAAGGCAAGGGCATCCCACCTGTAACAAGGCTATGTGAAATAAAGCATTGTAGTTTTCAAACCAACTTTCATGATGAGGAGAACTTTACTTATAAGCTTGGGGATGGAGAAGGAACCATTAAACGCTAGAGGGAAATTAAAAGTTAACCTAAATCTGGTCGGCCGGATGAGTTCAGTGTCTTAATGCCTAAACCGTCTGGCTCGGTACTGCTAAGAAAAGTATAATCTAATGCCAGGTGAGGCCTCTCAGACTCTTTACACGATTCAAGTAGGCGAATGAATACTGGTACAGTTACAGTTACCGCTGACACACTTTGGCTCAGAGTCAAAGTAATTGGTCCACGTAGGAGCGGATTGTATTTGCAAAGTTTCAGTTTACGACCTCTTTGACATCTAGGTCAATAGAGACGAAACTGAATAATGACGCGAAAGGATATCGGCACAGTCCTGCTTATGAGAATCATTTCGACACTAAACCATTACCAGGACAACAAATAGCATTTGAATATTACATTTAAGAATCTGTACTCTTTATTAGCAAAACATATAATTTTAGTTTTATAGCGCACGTCT
The DNA here is from genome assembly GCF_023864345.2 of Schistocerca serialis cubense. NCBI lineage: Eukaryota > Metazoa > Arthropoda > Insecta > Orthoptera > Acrididae > Schistocerca > Schistocerca serialis. Next base: position 247,197,157 of record NC_064641.1, on the reverse strand, counting down.
TATCTAAAAAACGACATGCTCGTGCAGTGAGTAATAGTACAAATTTCTTTTAATATCACAAAATATGAGACAAGTTCTACTAGAGATGAACTGCCTTAAAATTTTTGTTGACTTCGTTAAAACTGTGCTACTCTACACATTTCACTTTGGGTAGAAATCTTTTATCACTTCATACAGGGCAGTGGCGAACTTGTTTGGAGTATAATCGCCCTTTTCAGTTCGCATAGAATGCAGCCATTTCAGGCCAAACACACACACGCACACTGAAAGAACTGACTGGGATGTTGTCAGACTTTGTACACAGGCAGTCGGCGACGAAGTCGACCGCAGGATGGGCAAGCCGCGTGATGTCACCGCATCTCACTGTCGACAGAGCGTGGGCGCCCGACGTACGGCACGCTCCACCTCAGTGCCATTCTGCCAATGCGGTATCGTGAGTATCGTACCAGGGTTCGGGGATTTTTACCATTGTCAGTTGCCTGTCAGAAAGAACGCGGTCGGATTGATACACTGGCCACAGTGCACAAATCACGCTCGAATGCAATTCTGGACTACAACCGTTGGGTAGCCGTACTATCCAAACACGTCTCTCAGCCAAACCATAAAAAACTTTTGTTATTATAAACATATCAGCCTCTGGCTGAGAAGATGGCTTCAGCTTCTTTATTGCATAATCGATTTACGCAGTAAAGAAATTAAAAACCATGTTTACAGCCAGAAGCTAATCTGTTTGTAATAGCAAATCATCACCTGGCTCCATTCCTACCATTCACAACCACAGAAAGTAAAAAACACAGAAACTACTACCCCAAATTTATACTGCTACTTATTGTGCGTGAAACGGCACAGAGGATAGCGTAGACGCGGGAACATTCTCAGGTTGGTTCGTTGGTTGGTTGGTTTGGGGGAAGAGACCAAACAGCGACGTCATCAGTCTCATCGGATTAGGGAAGGACGGGGAAGGAAGTCGGCCGTGCGCTTTCAGAGGAACCATCCCGGCATTTGCCTGGAGCGATTTTAGGAAAATCACGGAAAACCTAAATCAGGAAGGCCGGACGCGGGATGAACATTCTCAGGGGGCACTTAAAAGCAGGAAGGTATGTCGTTTACACTGTTGAGACGCCCAATACTGAGGGTAGGAGCAAGGCGAACACGAGGTGAAGGATCCTGCTTGCGAACTGGGCGCTGTTCAAGAAGGCAATGCAGGTGTCTTCGTGTGGGTACAGTTGCTACAGATGATACGTTTACTGTCGTTCCTTATCGGCGAATGACAAAAGAACTAGCAATTCGATGCCAGGCATCACTGTTCGCCTGCAACACCCTGCACACCTGTGGCTTCAGAGAGACAGTGAACCAAGCTATCACTCCCGAATTAAATGAGACTGCAAAATCCGAAACATCTTTTAGCTACATATGGACACTATCTTCAAATCATTGAATTAATCTGTTCTAATCTAAAGAAAGTAAACAGATATATCCTTGGATAGTGATGAATATGCAAGGAACATCGCTTCTTTGGGCTCGTCCTAGGTGAGGCAATCGTTTCTCTGGGCTCGTCCTGGGTGACGAAATGTGCTGAAACACTCTACAGGCCAGAACTAGTCCTAGAAATTATAACAGACGGTCTTGTAGTGTATAGTCGTCACTGAGAATGCTTTGCCCTAAGGTTCATGAGGTTCTTTTCAAGGCGGAACAAACACTACGCTAGAGAACTGCTACACAACGATGCAGTGGGTTAAGCCCTAGTCAGCGCTTTATACCAGACTTGACCTTTTACTGGGCTCAACAGGAAGCAGAAAATGCGCCCCTCATTTCTTTCGTTGGCAACATTGCATGAGTGAGGTGGAGGGGTTACCCCAAGTGCTCCAACTAATTTACCACAGCACTCCTGACGCGCGGTGCAGCTTCCTCTTTGCCCTTGTCGCTTCTGTTTCACTCTCATGATTCAAAGATGATATAAACTGGGCGGACAACAGCATCAAGGCGCACATTTATGAAACGAGTGCACTTTTTAATCCAGTACTCACCGAAATAAATGTATGAAAGTAACAGATACAAATTCTAAAGTTCACAGACGTCATGCCATTTTGGCCGAAGATTTACGGTATCTCTTGGGCGTCTACGTAGCGTTGATTTTAGAATAAGATAAATTAACACAGAAATCAATGCAGTAGAATGAATAATGCACAATTGGTTTCAAAACTGAGGAAAAAGGTTGTTGAAGAAGGCAAAGAATTCCCCGACTTACGCGGCAAAATTGTCGAAGACTGCCACAGTAAGGCGATGAGAATTTCTCTTAACACAAAAGAGTCACTGACAACAGATATGCTTCAGTACTTATGAGACTGATACTTCAACCAAAAACACCTTAAATTCACCATAATCAAAGATACGCGGTAGCGACACAAACGCTTGTGTCAACCAGCTGAGATAGATGAAGGCAACAGTCAGAAATCAGATTCTGTCGTCTGTCTAAAATTTCTGAACCATCAGAAATCTGAGTGCCGCCATTTCATAGCTTATACACAGAAATGTGAACATTTTACCCGAAACGCTCCAAACTATGACCTCACAAATATTTTCAGATCGGTTTGAAACGCCATATTCACCGTGTGGTAGTCAAAATAGGTCATAGGAATGAGCTAGCGACAATACCCCGTTATTAAGGTTTCATGTTTGTATTTTCTGAAGAGGATCCTGTTTCCAACACCCAGACGACCATCCCAAATAGATTTCCTGCAGTTATTTCTTACTGGCAAAGTGTGTTTGAAAAACTTCTGCACCTGTTGACAGTGTAATCGTGTGTTAACACAGTGAACCCACTCTCAGTAGACGAGCAAGTCTAGGCACAGAATATTATCACTTGGAAACAGGTAAATCGAATGAGGTCGTATACTTTTAGATTTTTTTGTGTAGGTGAGTAGAGGGGGTAGCATAAGGTTTTATTTATCACCACGAAAATCTGAATTTAGCTTGTCTGCATGTTTGCTGATCTGGTAAAAATTGAAATGGTTCAAATGGCTCTGAGCACTATGGGGCTTAACTTCTGAGGTCATCAGTCCCCTAGAACTTAGAACTACTTAAACCTAACTAACCTAAGGACATCACACACATCCATGCCCGAGGCAGGATTCGAACCTGCGACCGTAGCGGTCGTGCGGTTCCAGACTGTAGCGCCTAGAACCGCTCGGCCACGCCGGCCGGCCAAAAATTGAATTCCTTGCTCCTCAGTACCGTAGCATGCAGGTAGAAGATCTAAAATAAAATGGTACTACCGACCTCCACTTTATCAACAGCAGATCATTGCGGTGCGAAGATTTCACTGTTTGCCAGGACTGCAGACACGTACCTGCAAACAAACAAAAAATAATAATAAAAATAACTACGAAACTTTTTTCTCACGAGGTCACAGTTAACAAACACATAGTAACAGTTACCACATTGTGACTAGCCTAGTATGACATAATTTGTATGTAGTTGCGACCGTTCAGTGACGAGAGCTAACTAGTGGCTAAAACAGAGTGTAATCACTGACGAAATAGAGCTGCCATAGTACCATAATCTGGGTTGAAAAATGAACTGAGCAGAACTTCAGTAACGAAAACTATTTTGGAATGTTATCATTAAATATTTCTATAACATGTTCCTACAGGTTGCTTTAAGGGAGCAATGGGTGGTAGTACACAGCTTCAAAGAAGCAAACACTTTTTAATAACACAAAAACGGAAAACGACTCTCAAGACAACGTAGTACGCTATTATAGTGTCAACAGCGCATGATACAAGCGGAGAACTTTGAATATCATAAATTTCTTTGGGAGAGAAAAGCCTCTTTCACAAATCAGCCAAGATTTAGACAGCATCGCTCTTGCGAAACTCGGCTTGTCCTTTTCACACATGATATCCTACAAACACGGACGGAGGGCGAGAGGCAAATTCCATATTCCTAAATTTCCGGACAGCGTTGGACACACGGTCCCCACTGTAGACTGTTGAAGGTTCGAGTATACGGTTTACGTTCCAGATATGTGGGTGGCTCGAAGGCTTTTTAAGTAATGGAACCTAGAACGTTGTCCTCGACGTCGAGAATTCAAGGCTTTTGTCAGGAGTGCCCCAGAAAATTGTGATAGGATCGCTCTTATTCTTTATATGCAGAGCGCGCTCGAAAGAATGAAGACATGGCGAATGAAAATGTAGAATGCTAGTAACGTTTGTTTTATTTAAAAAGCTTTCAGAGTTTTCACATAAAAATTCGAAGGCATTACTTTTCAGCGAGCCCTCGTACATCGGACAGAGAGAGCAGCGATTCACAGCTGTTTTCTGATGACGCTGTGGTTTACGGGAGGATGGCGTCGTTGAGTAACGGTAGGTGTATACAAGATTTTCTATTTGGTGTGATGCTCGAAATGTAAAATATATGTATTAATGCCGATGGGTAGTAAAAGCAATCCTGCAGCGTTCGAATACAGCAAAAGTAACGTGCGGCTTGACAGTCGCACTGATTGACGTTGAAAAGCGATATGAAATGGAATGAGCACGTCAGGTTGGTAGTAGGAAAGGCGAAGGCGGGACTTAGTTTCACTGGGCGAAATTTTGGGAAAGTGTAACTCATTCATAAAGGAGATGGCGTATAGAATGCTAGTGTGACCCATTGTTGAGAACTGTTCGAGTGTTTGGGATCCCAACCACGTCGAATTAAAGGAAGACATCGAAGCAATTCACTGGATTGTTGTTGGATGTTACCGGTATGTTCTATCAGCAAGCAAGTATTACGGAAATGCTTCGTGAAGTCGAATGGGAATCCCTGGACGGAATATGACGGTCTTTTCGAGGAACAATATTGATAAAATTTAGAGAACCGGAATTTGAAGCTGATTGCAGAAAGATTCTACTACCACCAACGTACATTTCGCGCAATGTCCACGACTATAAGATTAGAGAAATTAGGACTCGTACTGACGCATATAGACAATCGTTTTCTCCTCGCTCTATTTGCGAGTGGAACACGACAGGAAATGATTCGAAGTGGTACCCTCCGCCATGCACCATACGGCGGCTTGCGAAGTATGTACGTAACTGTAAATGTAGAAAGCTTTCTACTAGATGTAGGTGGAAGAGAAGCCGTGATGTCACACAGCATCAATCTCTTCCGAGGTCTTGTCAAATATGGGCACAGTTTGTATTAACCGCAGTCGGCGCTAGTCATTAATAGCTGGCAGGAAGGCACAGATAGGCACCCCCCCCCCCCCCAATCAGTGTATTACTGGCCAGAAATATAAATACTGTTGAAACTTCCTAGCATCCCGGCAGATTAAAACTGTGTGCCGGACAGAGACCCGAACTCGCGACCTTTGCCTTTCGCGGGCAAGTGCTCTACCATCTGAGCTACCCAAGCACGACTCACGCCCCGTCCTCACAGCTTTACTTCTGCCAGTACCTGGTCTCCTACCTTCCAAACTTTACAGAAGCTCTCCTGCGGACCCTGCAGAACTAGCACTCTTGAGAGAAAGGATATTGTGGAGACATGGCTTAGCCACAGCCTGGGGGATGTTTCCAGAATCTCATTCTGGATAATTACCGTTGTAGTTGGTCGCGCGGGGTAGCCGCGCGGTCTCAGGCGTCTTGTCACGGTCCGCGCGGCTCCCCCCGTCGGACGTTCGAGTCCTCCCTCAGGCATGGGTGTGTGTGTGTGTGTGTGTGTTTGTTTTGTCCTTAGCATAAGTTAGTTTAAATTAGATTAAGTAGTGCGTAAGCTTAGGGACCGATGACCTCAGTAGCTTGGTCCCATAAGACCTTACCACAAATTTCCAATATTGTCGTAGTTTCTGCATCATAAGGTACAGTTTAATATTCTCAATTTGGTTCCAATATAATAATCAACTTGTGGAGATACTGTAGGAACGCGTTGATGTGTTTAGTGGTGTGAGAGAGAACATTTACTGCTGAAGAGAAGGGTGGGACGATTTGGGAGTTTGTTTGTTTAGTCTGCAGGAGGGCGTAATACAAACTTCTAGCAGCCCTAAATACGAGAACGTGAAAGAAAGAGCCGCTCATCGCCTCGCAGTCTTGTAAACCGTTGTTTAGTGGCCCCTTCGTTCACTTTTTCCCCGACAGAGGCAAACATCTGACTTATCTCAAGTCACCTCGCGTTTTTCCTGTGCACTGATACAACGGAATACTAACAACATTTCTCGAAAGCGTTTCCAGCATCTTACCGCATTAACTATTACATACTCGCAAGACCTGTCGACAGTCCCCAATTTCGCGGCAGTCTTCGATTATAAAACGGGGTCAGGCAACAGAGCAGGTAATAGAGCAGGTACTTCAGCACAATGAAGCCTATTTCAGCTAATCAGTCTTTCTCTCTCTCTCTTTTTCTAATAACGATTATCCCGCAAATGTGCAGTACCTGCTATAATGGATATTCACTCAGGAAGAATTAGACAAATTATTATTTTACGTCACCATATGTGGCCACAATGTCACTTTAACATAGAATAATACTGACTATGGATCACGTAGAATTGTTGAGACTGACCTACATTCACAAACAGCAGCAACTGCTGTTGAGCTTGGCTCAAATTCCTTTCGGATAGAATATTTTTACGACCACTGTTTTTATACCGTGTTACATACACTATGTGATCAAAAGTATCCAGACACCTGGCTGAAAATGACTTACAAGTTCGTGGCGTCCTCCATCGGTATCTGGAATTCAATATGATGTTGGCCCACCCTTAGCCTTGATGACAGCTTCCACACTCGCAGGCATACGTTCAATCAGGTGCTTGAAGGTTTCTTGGGGAATGGCAGCCCATTCTTCACGGAGGAGAGGTATCGATGTCGGTCGGTGAGGCCTGGCACGAAGTCGGCGTTCCAAAAAGGTGTTCTATAGGATTCAAGTCAGGACTGTGAAGGCCAGTGCATTGCAGGGATGTTATTGTTGTGTAACAACTCCGCCACAGGCCGTGCATTATGAACAGGTGCTCGATCGTGTAGAAAGATGCAACCGCCATCCCCCAATTGCTCTTCAACAGTGAGAAGCAAGAAGCTGCTTAAAACATCAATGTAGGCCTATGCTGTGATTGTGCCACGCAGAACAACAAGGGGTGCAAGCCCCTGCCATCGGATCGCCACATTCTGTACCGTGATTCGTCACTCCACACAACGTTTTTCCACTGTTCAATCGTCCCATGCTTACGCTTCTTACACCAAGCGAGGCGTCGTTTGGCCTTTACGGGCATGATGTGTGGCTTGTGAGCAGCCGCTCGACCATGAAATCCATGTTTTCTCACCTCCCGCGTAACTGTCATAGTAGTTGCAGTAGATCCTGGTGCAGTTTTGAGTTCCTGTGTGATGGTCTGGATAGATGTCTGCCCATTACACATTACGACCCTCTTCAACTGTCGGCGGTCTCTGTCACTCAACAGAGAAGATCGGCCTCTACGCTATTGTGCTGTACGTAGCCCTTCATGTTTCCACTTCACTATCGGAAACAGTGGACCTAGGGATGTTTAGGAGTGTGGAAATCTCGCGTTCTGACGTATGACACAAGTGACACCCAATCACCTGACCACGTTCGAAGTCCATGAGTTCCGCGGAGCGCCCCATTCTGCTCTTTCACGATGCCTAATGACTACTGAGGTCGCTGATATGGAGTATCTGGCAGTAGGTAGCAGCGCAATGCACCTACTATGAAACACTTTTGTTTTGGGAGGTGTCCGGGTAGTTTTGATGACATAGTGTAGCTGTGACTGGTGATCATTCCGTGCAGACACAGCCCGCGTAGATACAACAACAAATCGTGCAGTTTCATTCACAATGTTAACATGGATACGTCCAAATACGACAGCTCCTTTCCACCCTTCCGACAAGTCTACTACGTCGACCATGGTACTGCAATGATTTCATATAACCTAAGCTCAAACACGCCACTTCACTGCCATGTCTTACGTCAGTACTAGATGCTCACATTAAGTCCGCTACCAGTTCTATACTGTTTACAGCATTCCAAAGCGAATTAGTATCGTCCTTTAAGGATGCAGGGAGGGAGTGTGTGGCTTTTTGCCCAGTGAGATAAGTCCAATGTGAAAATTACACCTGTGAATACGTCTGTATTGTAGCTTCAGTGCTTCGGTAAATTTCCTGGCGGCCGTGCAAACGCAGGGCGCTATCTGCGCTAGGTACTTCGCTGGCCTCTTTCTGACGTCATTCGCAGCCGTCCCTGACTCCACAGAAGCGATGACGAGGCCTCAGGGCACGGTGCTGGATTTAGACGCCGCACAGCCCCACACTCTTCTCTGTGTCTGACTCAGCGCAATCTGGAGCACCGTGAGTCGGCGTTGACGGAAGCATCCAGTGTGAGGATGCGCGCTAGCCACAAACAACGGGCCGCATTCCACGTAATCGGCTACGTACGCTGCCACACTGACAAAACGCTTACAGTACAAGCAGAACATCTTTTGTCAGAACCTAAGAACCACGTAGAAAGTCTAGGGTGGAGGGCGGAAGGTTTCTTTCAAACTAGTGGTTTGCGTCGTCGTTTCTTTTTTAAAAAAACTCCTATACACAAGCGGTTAGAAGCCTGAAATCTGAACGCCTGTTCATTTTGTTATTAGAATATAACTACAGATATGCACTGTATCAGCTGTACCATTCGAATTCTGCAACTACCCTTGTAATAGAAGTCGCTGTCAACAGCATGCGCTGGATCGCTCAAGTCACCCAACGACACCCCATACTATTACGCAGTGTCTATCAGTGTTATAAACCACTGTACAAGATGGTATTCATCTCTTAAGCGTCTCAGGCGTGCTTATCCACAGAGAAAATCTGCTGGCAATCGGTACACCACTTCATGTATGCAGCAGCAGACGTCGTGTACACACCATGGCCTTTATGTAGCAGTGACATTGTGAGACGACAACAGCCCATAACAAGCTCGACAGCAGGTCACTCCCATGTAGATCGACAGTCTACGAACCTCAGTGCTGATGTCCCACTTGGCGGCAGGCTGTCGGGTTTCCGAATGTGTGTGTTGTCGTCTTCGGTCCAAAGACTAATCTGATGAAGTCCTCCATGCTTGTCTGTCCTATGCAAGATACTTCATCTCTGCGTAACTACCGCAACCTACACCCACTTGAACCTGCATGCCGTATTCATTCCTTGGCCCCCCCTAATATTTTTCTATATCTACATCTACATGGATACTCTGCAAATCACATTTAAGTGCCTGACAGAGGGTTCATCGAACCACCTTCACAATAATTCTCTATTATTCCAATGTCGTACAGCGCACAGAAAGAACGAACACCTATATCTTTCATTGCGAGCTCTGATTTCCTTTTATTTTATTATGATGATCCCTTCTCTCTATGTACGGGGGCGTCAACAACATATTCTCGCATTCAAAGGAGAAAGTTGGTGACCGAAATTTCGTGAGAAGATACCGCTGTAACGAAAAACGCTTTTGTTTTAATGGTATCCACCATAAATCCTGTATAATTTCAGGGACACTCTCCCCTATTTCGCAATAATACAAAACGTGCTACCCTTCTTTGAACTTTCTCGATATACTCCGCGGAGCAGTATTCTAAAAGAGGACGGACAAGCGTAATGCGTGCGGTCTCTTTAGTAGATCTGTTGCATTTTCTAAGTGTCCTGCCAATAAAATGCAGTCTTTGGTGAGCCGCCCCCACATCATCTTCTGTGTGTTCCTCCCAATTTAAGTTGTTCGTAATTGTAATTCTTAGGTATTTACCTGAATTTACGGCCTTTAGATTTGACTGATTTATCGTGTAACCGAAGTTTAACGGATTCCTTTTAGCACTTATGTGGATGGCCTCGCACCTTTCGTTATTTAGGATCAATTGCCAATTTTTCCACCACACATATATCTTTCCTAAATAGTTTCGCAATTTGATTTGATCTTCTGATGACTTTACTAATCGATAAACGACAGCATCATCTGCAAACAACGTAAGACCGCTGCTCAGATTGTCTCCTAAATCGTTTATACAGATAAGGAACAACAAAGGGCCTATTGTAACACTACCTTGGGGAACGCAAGAAATCACTTTTGCTTTACTCGATGACTTTCCGTCAATTACTATGAACTGTGAGTCTCAGGCAGGAAACCACGAATCCAGTTACATAATTGGAACGATATTCCATAAGCAAACAATTTCACTAAAAGCCGCTTGTGTGGTACAGTGTCAAAAGCCTTCTGGAAGTCTAGAAATGCGGAATCAGTTTGAAATTCCTTGTCAATAGCATTCAACACTTCGTGGAGTAAAGAGCTGGTTGTGTTTCACAAGATCGATGTTTTCTAGATCCGTGATGACTGTTTGTCAATAGACTGTTCTCTTCGAGGTATTTCATAATGTTAGAACACAATGTATGTTCCAAAATCCTGCTGCATATTGACGTTAATGATACGGGACTGTAATTTAGTTGATTACTCCTACCACCTTTCTTGAACATTGGTGTGACCTGTGCAACTCTCCAGTCTCTGGGTACAGATCTTTCGTCGAGCGAACGGTTGTATATGATTGTTAAGTATGGAGCTACTATATCATCATACTCTGAAAGGAACCTAACTGGTATATAGTCTGGACAGAAAGACTTCCTTTTGTTAAGTCATCTGAATTGCTTCACTACTCCGAGGATATCTACCAACTTCTGTGTTGCTCATATTGGTAGCTGTTCTTGATTCGAATTCTGGAATATTTACTTCATCTTATTTGGTAAAGGAATTTCAGAAGGCTGTGTGTAGTAGCTCTGCTTTGCCAGCACTGTCCTCGATAGTATTTCCATTTCAATCGCGCAGAGAAGGAATTGATTGTGTGTTGCCGCTAGCCTTCTTCACATACGACCATAATCTCTTTGGATTTTATGCCAGGTTTTCGAGACAAAGCTTCGTTGTGGAAACTATTAAAAGCATCTCGCATTGAAGTCCGCGCTAAGTTTCGAGCGTCTGTAAAACATCGCCAATCTTGGAGATTTTGCGTCCCTTTAAATTTGGCATCTCTGCCGATACTGTTTCTTTGAGTTCGAGCCACATCTGGCTTCACTTACACTGTCAATTTGGAAGGAGAGGAGAAGGCGTCAAGTTAATTTTTATCTGCTTTTTCGATTAGGTGTATTTTTCGTTTATTTTTGGAGGATTTTGGGATTACAATATTCAGTCTCTCCACAACAACTTCACTAATCATTGTATCCGTTTTGATGCTTGTTATTAGGTCAGGATTATTTGTTGCTAAGAGCTCAAGTGTTTCCACAACCATGCTTCCCCTCAGTATCAAACTCACGATACCTCGATGTCTCAGAATGCGACCTATCAACCGATCCCATCTTTTAGTCAAGTTGAGCGGCAAGTTTCGTTTTTCCCAACAGAATCTGTCCCTCCTCATGACTTACTCGATTTACCCACCTGATCTTCAGCGTTATTCTATTGTTCCAGATCCAAAAGATTCCATTCTGTTTTTGTCTCGACTACTTCAGCAAAGCTTGTGAAACTGTCAACTTTGAGATACTGTTCAGAAAAATACGACAGCTAAATTTGTCAAATAATGCACTGAAAGCTATTTGACAAACAGATAGGGAGTGTTCTCTGTGGAATGAAAAATCGTCCTGGAAACATATTCTCTTAGGGCTGCCACAAGGGTCAGTCTTAGGCCCGGTTTTGTTTTCCTTGTATCTCAATGACATTCAACCTTTTTGTCTTGCTACAAATATAAGTTCTATGCCGACGACCTGCAGCTGTACCAGACCTGATGATATAAAGACTGTGATTGCTCAGATGAATGATGAGATATCTTTAGTGGTAACATTGGCGAAAAACCTAGGGCTTAAAGTAACTGCAAAGAAGTTGCAAGTAATCTTAGTATCCCATTAGAAATTAATAAGTTCAGCATTCCGCGATCAGATGCCTCCCAATCAACTTGACGGTATCCCAATACCAAATCAGAGACAGTTGAAGAATCTGGGTGTAATTTTGAAAGAGCATTTAATTGAGCAAAAAATAGTGGCGCCATGTCCTATGCGACTTCCGCTTGCCTCTAGACCTCAAAAAGTTTCGGAAGGCATTCCCACACACAATGTGAAATGCGAACTAGTGTAATCGCTCGTTCTACCGAACTTCCACTAGTGTAATGTAATTCAACAGGGTACAAGTAGTGAAAATACAACACGGTCAGATGGTTGGTTGGTTTGGGGAAGGAGACCAGACAGCGTGGTCATCGGTCTCATCGGATTAGGCAAGGATGGGGAAGGAAGTCGGCCGTGCCCTTTCAGAGGAATCATCCCGGCATTTGCCTGGAGTGATTTAGGGAAATCACGGAAAACCTAAATCAGGATGTCCGGATGCGGGATTGAACCGTCGTCCTCCCGAATGCGCAACACGGTCAGAGCTAACCATGAATACTTGTATGCGTTACAGCTGCAACATTCGTCGATATGACCATGTCAGCGTCTCGTATGCCCAGCCAGGGTGGTTGCAACCAGAGAAGTTGCACGACTGCCACACGCTATGTCTACTTCATCGGCTCCTCGGTGCGTAAGTTCTCCAGTACCACGCTTCAGAGATTGAAAACCTTTCGTTCTACCTTCTCCCAGTTATGTTTCTTCCTCATTTTCCTTTCTCTATGAGCCACAACGTCTTCTCTTCGCTTATGTTGTTCAACTGTGCGTTCTCACATTCCTCTTTCCCTCCCTACTCGACCTCTTCCACCGCGCTCATTGCTGCTAGCGCTCATAATTAAAAACCTACGTTACCTTAATGTCTAATTATTTTTGTATTTATCATGTGCGAGTATAAACTGTATGCATATGTTATTTTTATTTTATCTGTGCTATTGTAACTTTCATTTTCTAAATCTAGCATAACATGCTTACTGTAATATCTCGTACAATGGAAATTCCAGGTTGGAATATCAACAATGTGAGAAAAAGATAGATTGTTACTTGCCGTAAAGATAACACGTCAAGGTGCAGACAGGCAGTATTAAAAGACTATTACAGTTATCTATCTTTTGCTTCATTGTTACCGTAATACACTGTATGTAACTGTTTAATACGCAGCACGCTTGGTTAGACATAAGAGGGCCTGATGGTCCTGTTCTTGCCAGGTTAAAAAACCAACAAATAAATAATAAATTATGGTTAGATTTCATTTCCATACAAGCCTACACTACAGACAAGTATCTTCAGAAGAGAATTCCACTCACGTAAATTTATATTCGATGTTAGTTAATTTCTCCTTTTCAGAAATACTCTTCTTGCTATTGCCAGCTTGCATTTTATATCCTCTCTAATTTGGCAGTAATCAGTTACTCTGCTACTAAAATAGCAAAACTCGTCTACTACTTTTACGATTATACAGGACTGAAACGATTCTCTGCCACTAACATGACTGAAATGGTTCTCTTCCGCCAACGTGGTAAATGCATTGTGTACAGGTATAAGGTCTGAATGTGTTTCACTTGCACAACTCTGCAAAAAGAGATTCTTCAAAACCCCCAATTAGATCCGCTTCACTTGTATGAGCAGCGGATAGAACTTTATCGTAGAACGACCGACACTGCTTTACACCGCTTTACATACACTTCTCTGAGCAGCTCTACCACTGTGAACTGCTATGTTGGGGAGAAAGCGCTCCTGTGGCTACGATAAAGGGTAAACTTTGGTGCATGGTGCGACTGGAATGTTATTAGACTGTGCACTGGCTTTCAGCGAGACAGTCGCTCGTAAAAAACAGTCAAGGGGCGCGATTTCAGTTCATTTGTCTGCGGCCGGATAGTACGTGTCCGATGCAGGAAACGCTCCGAGGCGTGCGGTCAATGGGATCTTGATGTCTCAGTGTCTCAAGGTCGTGTGGTGGCTGCCACGATTCCGGCGAAGCCGCCGTTGACTGTCAGCTATCGTACAGAAAAGGCCTGTTGATAAAATATGGATATTATTTCCAAAAGATATTGATAAATGTCGGCGATATTCTTTCCCGATACATCGATATCGAAATGGGTATAGTAAGTGAAGATATTTTTATTTTATGTTATATTTTTTTCGAAATTTTCGGAAATATTTGAAATTGTTCTTTTGAAATTGTAGAAGAAAATTTTTTTTAGTTTCACTGTGTGAAGGTGTCTTACTAGTCTTTGAGCTTTCATCACATCCAGTCTTTCTCTTTAACTGCGTGAAGCAAGAACAGGTGGTTCAAAGAAGAAGTTCGACTGCACTGCGGGATGGCGGTGTGAACGGAAATGGTGGTGTGCATGGAACAACAAGATTTCCGATGTAAAGAACTAGCACACCAGTTGCGTTGGGGTGGCGGTGCGAATGGAACAACAAGAATTCCGATGTGAAGAAATAGCACACCAGTGGCGTAAAGAAATTAACGCATCTAATGTGCTATTTCTTCACATTGGCATTCTTCAAAGACAGTTGCTGAAAATGGTGATCAAAAATATAAATGACAAGACTGGTCTTAGCGGTGAGCGGAGACGTGTGACGGGAAATGCTGACATAATCGGCACTTGGCGCTGCCAACAGAAACTGCATCGTTTAACTTCACCACGCGGTTTTGACACGACAACTGCTGACGTTTGTAGAAATGAAAAAAGGGGGTTCAAATGGCTCTGAGCACTATGGGACTTAACTTCTGAGGTCATCAGTCCCCTAGAACTTAGAACTACTTAAACCTAACTAACCTAAGGACTTACTTTTGAATACATTATGGGAACAGCAGTGATCAATGTCTTGTAAATAATTACTATTAAAAACAGTCTTGATCACGATTTATTTTATAAGGTGACCGGTTTCGACCACTACTGTGGTCATCTTCAGACCATTGAGTGGAAACCCCTTTCCGTTGGAGAATCTCCAACGGAAAGGGGTTTCCACTCAATGGTCTGAAGATGACCACAGTAGTGGTCGAAACCGGTCACCTTATAAAATAAATCGTGATCAAGACTGTTTTTAATAGTAATAACCTAAGGACATCACACACATCCATGCCCGAGGCAGGATTCGAACCTACGACCGTAGCTGTCGCGCGGTTCCAGACTGTAGCGCCTAGAACCGCACGGCCACTCCGGCCGGCACATAATTTCAAATTTCCGCTACCCATCAAGTATTTCTCTTTAACATGTACGTAAGTTGAATTCCCACTGGACGTAAGGTATAATTCAGAACACTCGGCCACTCCGGCCGGCGAAAAAAGGGGGAAGTCGACATGAAGTGTTTCGCACAAATCCGATATGTGACGAAACCGAACGACGAACCCATCGGACATCTTTTATTGTGTCACATACATACAGTTACCATTGCCAGCAGAGTGCATATCGCCAAGTGTAAACGTTTTTCTTTCAATTCTTGCGCTAAGGGGTATAAACAGGCTGCTAGCTTGTTGTTAAACAGAATATATACCGTCAGTATATTTACAACGTGCAGCCGATATTTTTATAGGCCGGTACGTTCGATATCTTTTTCTGTCGATATATCTATACCTTTCTTCGATATTTCGACAGCTGATATAATAATATCGATATATCGGAGTCCCGATATTTTTAAAAATATCAGCAGTCCTAGTACAGAGTACTGATGACACGGGTCGTGTTACTGATGGTAACTACGGCTAAGACGACCAACAACGAGGCCCTTCAAAACTAAACTGGCAAATGAAAAACAAGAGCGGTGAGCAATCATGTTCAGAACCATCTCCTCGCTATGGCGTTCAAAACCCACCAGCCCAGACGAATACTTCCTGTGTCACCAAACAGAAATACACAAAGTTTGAAAAAAGGTCCCCTGAGCTGACGATTCAGAGACGGAAGAAAGTGGAAATAATCTCTCGGGGGAAATTTAGACCGGACGAAATTTGTCAATTGATACGTCTAACACTTCTGGTGTATGTGACCAACGTTTCTGTCACTTGCAACAGTGGCTGAAGCGTTGGCACTGTAACAATATACGCAGTAACATGCACCGAAAAGTATTACTGACAACGTCTTATAGCAAAACCTCAAAGGACAAAGAGCTATCGGAAATTATATTGTTCGACAACTTTATGAAAAATCCTTTACACTGTCGAGAAATCTCTTTGTCGAGAGCCTGAATCACACTATTAGTTTCGTATGAAATCCAAATTATATTAACAGTCTTTTCGTTGTCCTTCTAAAGACATTTGGTCCCGTAAGATCTCACCACAAATTTAAAAAAAATTTCTAAAGAGATAGACGTCGTTACGTCCAAGCCAAGAGTAGAGTCCAAGATAAGCAATAAAATACTTTCTACAACTGGTTAAAAGACGTTTCAGATGTAATGTTGAAATTTCTTCCCTTCCATTTTCCAGGTATTGCTATGTCGGTTACATGATTTTTGCAACCAAACAGTCGTTTTTTAAATTTTTGGTCCAAATGTGCTTTGACGTTCCTGAAGACAGATGCAAACTGTGGAAACAGTAATACACTGACACTTATCACTGCACTGTTGTGTACGAATGTGTCTTAACATCCATCGACTGCAAGGTGACTGTCTTTTTTGCTCGAAATGGTTAAGTGCGGTTTGCACGCAATTCTTCCACGAAAACTGTCTCACTTATTTGTGCACAGCATTTTGGGGTATAACAGGAAGCTTCGTCTTACATCACCTACAAATTTTTCTATAGACCTACTTATTAATGACATCTCCTATGCAGCTTTAGTTGACTTAGCGACTTCCTTTTTCATACAATTTGCTGAATCTGTAACTAAGCCAAGAACCGTGGGAATTAGTAATATTCATTTCACTTGCAATTCAGGTGGCCGAGTCTCAAAGACCTCCCTTGGTAACGGTACACTGACTATCACGAGCAGTTCTAAGTCTTCAGAATAATTCCTCTGTCACACTTTTGCGAATTTCATTTCGGCGCATATTTCGTAGTTCGTATATACTTTTCTCCCATTAAAAAATGCACTTTCATATTTTAGGAACGTAACCGGCTTTGCACCACTGCTTCACTATAAAGAATTTTCTCATTCTTTCCTTTACAAGGCAATTTACAGCCTTCTGTTCGTACTGGAAGCTATTACAGCAATGTCTTCTTTGTGCTAAAGAGGCACTGTATTTTTGTTCTGGGCTTTAATTAGAACAACAATCATCGTTAGAAACACAGTCCACGGAATTATCAGACTTATTTTCTGATTATTCTAACGTTTTCACAATTTATAACGAAATGTTGATATCAAAATGTCAAAGGCATTAGCTACTAAATAAAACATACGTACATCTTCAGGAGAAGTAGGTGATTTCGATTGTACTCCACGTTCTTTATATTTCAACTTTGCGATGTTGAAAACATTAAATGGATTCCACAGTACTGTGAAACTCTGGAACTTGCACAAATGCAGATGATAATAGCAAGCATATGCGAAGAAAACACAGTAAAAATAAATTAAGTTTTATCCTAATTGTTAATACTTTGCTATACCGTAAAGGCAACTGCTAATTATTATGAATATTAAATGACTTGTAAATACGAGCGAACAGTAACTGTGAGCAAGTGTGTCGGGAAAGCTATCAAAGGAAACTGAAATTCGCTTACAAATTACGATTGCGTGTGTGTTTACTGATGTGCCGTCAACCATTAATATGTGCCCCCCGCGCTGCACATGCACTGCCTAGTACTGCCACGGTAGGCGTGTGCATTCCTCTAGCTGCCTGGCGAGCTACGAATTTGACATTTTCAGTATTTTTTTAAAAAAGTTCAAAAATGGTTCAAATGGCTCTGAGCACTATGCGACTTAACATCTGAGGTAATCAGTACCCTAGTACTTAGAACTACTTAAACCTAACTAACCTAAGGACATCACACACATCCATGTCCGAGGCAGGATTCGAACCTGCGACCGTATCGGTCGCGCGGTTCCAGACTGAAGCACCTAGAACCGCTCGGCCACACCGGCCGGCTTTAAAAAAGTACTTGCAGTGTGTTTTAGTAGTTAAAATTTTGATACTGTATTTTTTACGGTGTTTTCTGCCTATATAAAAAATTTCAGGGCAGGTTTAGACACGTCAGATTGGACCATTCCATTGCCAGTGGCGAATGGTGACAGGAACCTACAATCCGACCATGCCTACAGCAGTCAGCAAGCGACATTCACCGTCAGCAAGACACTGTTCCTCCTGATCACAACCGAAACATATAAAAGAAAATCACTAAACGCGTTCACGCAGTAGATAACACTAAGCACACGCATATGGGAGCCATCAGGCGAAATACACTGACGAGCCTAAGAAACTGGTACACCTGCCCAATATCTTATAGAGCCCCGGCGTGCACAAAGGGCCGCAATACGACGTAGCATGGAGTCGGCTAATGTCTGAAATCATGCTGGAGGGAGCTGACATCATGAACCCTGCAGGGCTGTCCATAAATCTGTACGAGGGGGTGAAGATCTCTTCTGAACAGCACGTTGCAAGGCATCCCAGATATGATCAACAGTGTTCATGTCTGAGGAGTTTGATGCCCGGCGGAAACGTTTAAACTCAGAAGAGTGTTCCTAGAGCCACTCTGTAGCAGTTCTGGATGTGTGGGGTGGCGCATTGTCCTGCTGGATGTGTGGGCTGGCGCATTGCCCAAGTCAGTCGGAATGCACGATGGACATGAATGGGTGCAGGTGATTAGACAGGATGCTTACGTACGTGTCACCTGTCAGAGTCGTATCTAGACGAATCAGAGGTCCCTTATCACTCCAACTACATACGCCCCACACCGTTACAGAGCCTCCATCAACTTGAACAGGGCCCTGTTGACATGCAGGGTCCATGGTTTCATCAGGTTGTCTCCATAACCGTACACGTCGATCCGCTCGATACAGTTTGAAACGAGACTCGTCCGACCAGGCAACATATCTGCAGTCATCAACAGTCCATTATCGGTGTTGACGGACCCAGGCGAGGCGTAAAGCTTTGTGTCGTACAGTCATCACGTGTACACGAGTGGGCCTTCGGCTCCAAAAGACCTTATCGCTGATGTTTCTTTGATCTGCAGAAATTTGCGGAAGCGTTGCACTTCTGTCACGCTGAACGATTCTCTTCAGTCGTCGTTGGTCCCGTTCTTGCAGGATCTTTTTCCGGCCGCAGCGATGTCGGAGATTCGATGTTTTACCGGATTCCTGATATTCACGGTACACTCGTGAAATGGTCGTGCGGGAAAATCTGCATTTCATCGCTACCTCAGAGGTGCTGTGTCCCATCGTTCGAGCGGCGACTATTAACTCCATGTTCAAACTCACTTAAAACTTGATAACCTGCCATTGTAGCAGCAGTAACCGATCTAACAACTGCCAGACACTTATTGCTGACCGCAGTGCCGTGTTATGCCTGTTTACATATATCTGTATTTGAATAAACATGCCTATACCAGTTTCTTTGGCGCTTCGGTGTATGTGTGTCTTGTACATAACTCCGTCCAATCTCCCTTAGACGAAGCGGAGGTCGGCTCCAAAACGCCTTTCGTGCCTCGCAAAAGCCCTTACAATAACGCGTCGCCGCCGTCATTCGGCCTAAACTGTGAATTAAGTCCAGTTTACACGGGCACCTTTCTGCTGAAACCCGATTACTGGTGGTGCACGTGCGTCACGTGTCAGAGTGTAGATCAGACTTCAGCCACGTCGCAACTAGGTCAGTGACGTCAATGACCAATTGATTGCGCCATGTGTTAAAGACTTAAAATCGCCATTGTGCTGAAGACGGCCCGCGCGTAAGAACAAGTGACGGCGGCGGCATCTGCTAACATCGGAGGTTAACCAATTATTTCCACGCTCACTCACGTTATAATAATGGATTCCGTGTTTATGTGTCTTCTTAATAGTTCATTTATTGTTTGCTTTATTTTCGTGACACACTGCAAAGACTGAGTAAGGACTTGATAAATTTCCTGAGGGCATTCACATAGAAGAATATCACATATCTAAGAGCATAAAGTTCTTTAGGTTACACTATGCCTGGCCAAAGACAAAACCTATACTACGGTAATAAGAACGTACATGAAAAAAGTTTTAATTGCGAGGTGAAAAGTAATGCCTTCGAATTTTTATGTTAAAATTCTTAAAGCTTTTTAAATAAGACAAACGTTATAAAGATTCTACATCTTTATTCTTCATGTCTACACATTTACAGTCCTTCGCCGTTAGAGGGCTCGAAATTTTAACGTTTAACATGACATTGTGTAACTTTAGAACAAGTGACATACTTTGATTTTTGGACTACGAAATCATTTACGAATGTAATCATTACATTAAAATAGTTCGTCATTGCAACTGGCACGCTAAACTGCCAGCATAACAGTATGAGTTACAGTATTTTATTTTGTTTATGGCTTGTTTAAAATAAGGTAACGAAGCGTACCAGATGAAAGGGGTAGTTGGATGTTACTAAGTATCTTTAAAGAGCAGAGAGGAGCGAGATTTAAATTTCAGAACAGTTGACACTGGAACGAATACATTGCAAGATAAGTGATGACAAAGTAACTATCAAAGTTAAAAAGCTTTGAAGCAAGACAGTGGAACAAACTGATCCGATGAAGAAAGTGACAGCTATCGTAACAGCCATAATGTTAATTATTGGAAATCCAGATCATAGTCATTTTGCAAATATTTTTCATAGATGTTGTCGCACCATTGCACTCTACTTTCAGTATTTTGTTCTTTGCATTTTCGTGAGAAAAAAAAATTCAAAAGCGAACAGTAATCTAGTAGCACGTGGTCATTTGATATTCGGCATGTGCTTCAGTAGAATTGTTATTGACTGCAACAAATCTATCGGTGATAGAATTCCGATCGGTGTACACGGAGAGAGTTCTAGGTCGCTTAATGGACATCGAATTCACATTACATTCTGATGTCACGCAATACGATAGGAATTAGGAAACATGATCCACATCGGCGGCAATTCCAAGAACTCAAGTGGCATCGTTACTACCAAGATCCTCTTTGCAAGCTTTCGCTGTTCATGATTTCTTTGTGCGCTACATATTTCTCTGGACGACAGCTACTACTGTCGTTCAATTACGCGGATAGTTCCACTTGAATATTCTGCTGTCGATATAAGGACATCGCAGATTGCGGAATGATACTACAGTGACATGATTTCAGTCATACGACAGGAAATAAATGTAAATCGACTCACCGTAGAGTGCAATCAGAGGAAAAAATCCAATTAAAAAAACTGTATTTCTTTGAGGATGTAGAATTAGAAAAATAAATTGTCTCTTAAAATACGCTGATTACGTCTTCCGAGAAGGAAAAACTAATTAAACACTTTAATTTTCAGCTACTTTATACCTCGGTCATTTCGACTTAAGCGTCTTCACCGTTCCAGCACTTAGACAAATGATTTCCATTCTTTTTAAGACCATTAATGCCCGAGGGCAATCAGATACTAGCCACTACTCCAACCCAGCAACCCCCAGGTCCTTGCCATCATCAATATTAGCGCCTAACTAAACTTTAGAGTGAAAAAGAATTTTCTCCTTGAACACTTTAATGCTGAAAATGACCAAAGATAAATGACATTAGTGTTTCATCAAACTATTAGTGTTTCATTAAACCACAAATTAATAAGTCAATGGGACTATTGGTACTGTTAATTTGTAACAAACATTTTTTTTTTAATAGAATGATGATGAAATTCTCGCCGCGCGGGATTAGCCGAGCGGTCTATGGCGCTGCAGTCATGGACTGTGCGGCTGGTCCCGGCGGAGATTCGGGTCCTCCCTCGGGCATGGGTGTGTGTGTGTGTGTGTGTGTTTGTCCTTAGGATAATTTAGGTTAAGTAGTGTGTAAGCTATTTCGTTCTGAACTGGCAAAACTTGATAATGCTTTATGCATGACCAGTACCAATAATAATAATAATAATAATAATAATAGTGTGTAGGCCCTACAGCTTAATTACTGTTGTGTTGTGCTGCCAATTAGTTCGTTTATCTCTTCGAAAGTGAAAAATGAAGAAATTTCTGGTCCACTGCGAAAACTATCTATAACTCGGAGACGGTATTTTCATGAGATATTTGAGCATATGTGATGTGTATCTCTCAAATTTACTGTCAGAGATGCATGGTACAAAGTACAAACTGTGTCTAACGTATGGCTTTTGTGAGGAAGATGATGTTCATACATTCGTTTCACAAGCCGTAACGTTCGCCATATTGTGTCACGGTTTAATGCTAGTATCTGAAAAAATGTAATTATTAATAACTTATTTAATGAATATTACAGTCTTACGAAATAATGATAATAGTAATAATCTTTTAAAAAATGTAGTTTCGTGACCGAAACACAATGTTTTTACTCCTTAGGGATAACTACCTGCAGGTTGGACACTACTGAATAAGAGCCACAACGTAAGCAACGTTTTCAAAAAGAAAATGAGCAAGTATAGCAGCCTTAGGTTAGGTCAAGTAGCGCAAGTAAAGCCCACTATGTTAAAATTAACTAAAAGAGTTTAATTTCACTACAGTAGTTTAAAACCCTTTTCTTAAAAAATATCTAAAATCAGCAAGCATATATGCACATCACATTGATATATTCAAGAAATGCCAACTTACAACGTGGTTGGTCATAAGTGGTGAAGCGATCCACCAAAATCTATGCAAATGATCATTAATAGGTTCATACAACTGTGCTATACAAAATTGTAACATCACTTTAGAAATAAAAAAAGGATGGTTTTAAACTATCGTACTGAAATGAAACCCTGTTAGTTAATTTTTAATAAAGACGGCGTTAGTTGCACTACATGACGTAAACTAAGGCTGCTGTAGTTGCTGTAAACAGTCGTCTGAGTTTCCTTTTGCTTGTACACCAGTAAGAGCGTACGGTAACATGTTGACCAGAATGGATAGCTGTTAATGAATAACAAGGTGTTTTACTTATTGTTGTACATAAAATAAATTAATTCTGATTCTGTTACTTCCTTGTATTTTAGCACTGAAGATGACTTTTTATAAGCGAAATCTAGAGATGCAAGAGTAATAAAAACAAACGGGATTTCGACTGATTGCTGTGTGCCTCTCCTTCCTTGAAACTAAAATCAGTTAAGAATCAGTTTCCAACATAACAATGTTCGCCGCTCGCTTGGTTCCGAGAGTGGTCACACTTATTTCAAAACCCCACCGAACCGGAAAGGAAATGTTGTAGCTACGTCAGGCCAATCCAAATTACTTCCTTATGCGACTAATCACCGTGGACTATCGCTATGGATCCGAGACAAAAAAGGAATGGATACCGAACTATCGTCGAGCCAATTGAAGCTTGATGTTCTCTGGGGCAGCCTTGGTGTGGTGCTATAGGATTATGGTCGTAAGGAGCAAACCTTCGCAGGAGCACACCATCGAATTCTCCTGGCGATGTTACGTGAGGCAGTCAAGACGAAGCATCGTGAGAAGCTGTCTGAGGGATTTCTTCGCTTCACAACACTTCAGCTTCTTCCGAACATGGCAGTCGCAAACGCTGCTGCTTTTGCCTCACACCCCTATTGTCCTGACATGGTACTCACTGATTTCTTACTATTTCCTCGGATAAAGAACCTATTGGGTAGCAGACATTTCTAGAATGAACAGCCAAAATTCAGTCTTCTGTAACCAAGGTCTCCGCCAAATCTTCCACGAAGGCGAAGGAAAAATTTCGCTCTGGAAGGTGAATCAGTAGGGAAGGACTAATACCTTCACCATCAATTTTCAAGGTCGCTGTTCGCGTTTTCGAGGCAATAAATAAAATCTTACGACGTAATTCTCGTACTTACTATCTGCAAGACAAAAAACTACAGTGGGACTAGAACATTGTAGTTCTAATAACGTATATGGGCGTAGCAGAACGAAGAGGAGAAATATATCTGCGTAACTTCGGAGCGCGTGGAGATCTTCCAACTATACTTACAGGTGGACTACGCCTACTCGCCATCACCGATCACGTCTACATTAACAGTGGACGTAGGGCTTGGTCAGAAATGAAATTGATAGAAGTGAGAGCTCCAGATAGCCAAGCGTTAAGCGGAAAAAAAGAAAAACACACACTCAGCAGTTTTGGTGCGTGTCGGGCGGGGCATGAGCGGTTGGCGCAGTGGAAAGAGTAAATACAGAACGGAGACCCGAGGATTGTGACAACCAGTCCCTACGGACGGTATTTCTAAATTTCAATTTTTACGTTACTTACACTTAAAATAAACCGAAATAATGATCAATATGTTTTATTAATATTTTCATAAGATGTATAAAAAGGAAAGGCAAAGGAAGATTTAGGATGGCAAATAAATTTGCAAGAACTGATTTTGCTTACAGCGTCCACGAGGACTCCGTAAGTAACTTCCGAAGACTGACTTGGTAATTAAAGCGTACAGGACTTCGTATGCGATTAGTTTCATTACTCGTCGTTTGCTGCAAACTGTGCGATGAGAGAGGACCTATGATGAATGTGAACCAAGTTTGTATTCCTACAGAAACTTAAAAACAAGCATGTAACTGTAAAAATGCAGTGTTTATACTGTGTCCAAGATACCTAGAAAATTACTGATTCTCCAGTTTTACGATGAGTAAAGCTCCAGAATGTGTAAAGCATCAACTGTAGAATAATGAAACGATCTGATTTTATGCATGAAATTGTCGTGTAAGCCTTACAATCCTTTCCTCGAAATGTATTGGCCGAGTCCTCGTCGGTGCTGTAACTCTAATCAGAAATTTTCTTTTCCCTTCCCCTTTTACGCCTTTTATGAAAATATTAAAAAATACAATATACTGAGCACTATTTCGGTTCATTTGAAGACTAAATAACGTAAATATTGAAAATTTTAAAAAAGTTGTCCGTCTAGTGATTCGATCCCATGAGCCTCTGGTTACCGTTCTGCACTCTATCCGCAGCGCCAACGGCCACCTGGAAACCACCCTGACGTAAATGTCTGATGCCGCGTCGACCTGCACCAAAGAATGCTATTCTTCTTTTCCTCATAGCCGCTTGGTTATCTAGGGGTCCCACTTCTGTGACTTTGATTTCTGGCCAAGTCCTGAACAGACCGTAAGTTTGGACGAATCGGTGATGACGTGTCGGTGCGGGCCCTTGTTAGTGCACGTACGGACTATTATCTGAGAGCAATATTGTGGAGGTGGGACATCCTTAATACCGCTAGGAAAGCGGCCGAGGGTAGGGAGGAGGTGATATGAGAAATAATCGAAGCGATGTCAGCGTCAAACTCATAGTTTTAGGTCTTGCTACGCTGATTGGTAAAGCCTCTGATAATATTTCACTCCCTGGAGCGAATGTAAATGTGGGAAGGGAGTCCTATGTAAAAACAATCGATTCCCTGGAGCGAAAGTAAATGTGGAAAGGGAGTCCTACGCAAAAACAATCGAAAAGAGAACGGATATTAGTGTAAATTCCTAAATTCGGTGGCAGTTGCAACGACGTTTCACTCTTACGAGTATGATGGTAGCCTACCGAGACAGACGCAGCAAAAGGGAAGTAATCGCTTTTGTGACATTTACGAGTTCCTAAACCAGGAGCGAATTTTATTATATCATCTGTGTGCTTTAATAGTTCAGTTTCTTGAGATTCTGCGTGTCAATTTAATATTTAATAGCCACAGTTCTCGCGTTTTCGTTTGCGTCGGAAAGTGAACCGATTTTGTGACATATTACAAGTTCCTAATCAGGGGCGAAATATTTAGTCTCACCTGAGTGCTTCTGTAGTTAGGTTTTTGAATATCTGCGTGTTATTAGACCCAGTTCCTGCGTTTTCGTCAGGGTCTACAGTAGAGTTGCGCAGCACGTGCCGATAGTTCGTTTATCTGCATAGTTTAGTTTTCCACGGTCTTTAGTATGGACAGGAACGGCGATTGTTGTGTGCGGATGCGAGCCAAGTTGGTGACACTTCGCTCTCGGCTTCAGGCTGCGATGGCTTCGGTTACACAGCTTGAGGCTCCAGTGGATGGCCACCACTGTTGTGCGCCGGCCGTGGGGATCCAACGGGCGTCCAGCACGTCCGAATCCTCCGATAGGTCCTCACCGGTGGTCAACCCAGTCAGTAACTGCTCGCACTGAGGTTGACCCCTACCTGTGGTCGAGTGGGAAGCAAGCGGCGAAAGACTTCCCAGGCGGCCGCACGTAAGGCCTCTCCCCGGTTTGTCTGACAAACAGGTTCCAGGTGCTATCTGTGGCTGACACTGTCGCTGAACTATATGCTGCCGCCTGTCCTGTTTCAGAGGAAACCACTCAGCCTGCAAGATCCGGGCAATCGCAGAGGGTGGGATTATTGGTAGTTGTGAGCTCCAACGTTAGGCGCGTTAGGGGGCCCGTTACGGACTTGGCTGACGAGAAGGAAAAGGAAACCAATTTGCACTCCGCGTGCATACCGGGTGGAGTAATTCCATATGTGGAAAGGGTCCTCCCGGATGCCATGAAGAGCACAGGGTGCAGCCAGCTGCAGGTGGTTGCTCACGTCGGTAATAATGATGTGTGTCACTTTGGATCAGAAGGGATTCTTTCTGGTTTCCTGGTACAGAGCCGAGTGGAGGATCTGAATCAGAGGCTCAAACGGTTCTACGATCGTGTGGGCTGCAGATTCCTCGACTTGCGCCAAAGGGTGGTTGGGTTTCGGGTTCCGCTGAATAGGTGACCATTATATGCAGGAGGCGGCTGCACGGGTATCAGGGGCTGTGTGGCGTGGTTTGGGCGGTTTTTTAGGTTAGAGGGTCTCGGAAAAGCACAAGAAGGACTTCAGTCACAAAGGGTGCAGGCTGAACACAGGAAAAACGTAGATACAGGAACCATTGGTATAACAGTTGTAAATTGTCGTAGCTCTGTTTTTCTCCGAGCTCCAAGCGGTAACAGAAAGCACTGATGCTCAAATCTTTATAGGCATTGAAAGCTGGCTAAAGCCGGATATAAGCTCAGCCGAAATTTTTGCGAAGAACCTAACGGTGTCCCGAAAGGATTGGCTAAACACGGTTGGCGGTGGCGTGTCTATTGCTGTTAGAAATACTTTAACTTGCCGCCAAATTGAAGCAGATACTTCCTGTGAGCTACTATGGGCAGAGGTAATTGTTGGCAACCGGAATAAAATAATAATATGATCCTTTTACCGACCTCCCAATTCAGATGATACAGTTGCTGAAAGGCTTAAACAAAACTTGCGTTTGATTTCAAACACGTACCAGACTCATACGATAATAGTTGGTGGTGACTTTAATTTACCCTCCATATGTTGGCGAAAATAGACGCTTAATTCCGGAGGTACGCATAAAACATCCTCCGAAATTGTGCTAAACGCATTCTCTGAAAATTATTTCGAGCAGTTAGTTCCTGAGCCCACGCAAAAAGTCAACTGTTCTGAAAACACACTTGACCTCTTAGCAACAAATAACCCCGAGTTAGTAACGAGCATCAAAACCGATTCAGGGATTAGTGAACACAGGGGTGTCGTAGCGAGACTGAATATTGTAATCCCCAGATCCTCCAAAAATAAGCGAAAAATATACCTATTGAAAAAAAGCAGATAAAAATTCACTAGTCGCCTTCCTGAGAGACAATCTCCACTCATTCCAAATTAATAATATAAATGTAGACCACATATGGCTTGAATTCAAAGAAATAGTAGTATCGGCAGCAATTGAGAGATTTATACCAAATAAATTAACAAACGTGGGAGCTGAACCTCCTTGGTACACAAAACGGGTTAAGACACTGTTGCAGAAACAACGAAACATACATAACAAATTCAAACAGACGCAAAATCCCCAAGACTGGCGATCTTTTACAGAAGCTCGAAATTTAGCGCGGACTTCAATGTGAGATGCTT
Source organism: Schistocerca serialis cubense (assembly GCF_023864345.2). Lineage (NCBI taxonomy): Eukaryota > Metazoa > Arthropoda > Insecta > Orthoptera > Acrididae > Schistocerca > Schistocerca serialis. Next base: position 247,169,337 of record NC_064641.1, on the reverse strand, counting down.
ATAAAAGTTTCCACAACGAAACTTTGTCTCGAAACCTGGCAGAAAATCCAAAGCGATTCTAGTCGTATGTGAAGTACGTTAGCGGCAAGAAACAATTAATGCCTTCTCTGCGCGATAGCAATGGAGATTCTATCGAAGACAGTGCTGCCAAAGCAGAGTTACCAAACACAGCATTCCGAAATGCCTTCACAAAAGAAGACGAAGTAAATATTCCAGAATTCGAATCGAGAAAAACTGCCAAAATGAGTAACGTAGAAGTGAATATCCTCGGAGTAGTGAAGCGACTTAAATCACTTAATATAAGCAAATCTTCTGGTCCAGACTGTATTCCAATTAGGTTCCTTTCGGAGTATGCTGATGCGTTAGCTCCATACTTAAAAACCATATACAACCGTTCGCTCGACGAACAGATGCGTCCCCAAAGACTGGAAAGTCGCACAGGTCACATCTGGTCACATAGCAGGAGTAATCAACTAAATTACAGGCCACATCGTTAGCGTCGATATGCAGCCGGATTTTGGAACATATATTGTGTTCAAACATTATGAATTACCTCGAAGGAAACTGTCTATTGACATACAGTCAACATGGGTTTAGAAAACATCACTCCCGTGAAACACAACTAGCTCTTTATTCACATGAATTGTTGAGTGCTACTGACAAGGGATTTCAGATCGATTCCGTATTTCTGGATTTCCGGAAGGGTTTTGACACTGTACATACAAGCGGCTTGTAGTGAAATTGCTTGCTTCTACATCTACATTTATACTCCGCAAGCCACCCAACGGTGTGTGGCGGAGGGCACTTTACGTGCCACTGTCATTACCTCCCTTTCCTGTTCCAGTCGCGTATGGTTCGCGGGAAGAACGACTGTCTGAAAGCCTCCGTGCGCGCTCTAATCTCTCTCATTTTACATTCGTGATCTCCTCGGGAGGTATAAGTAGGGGGAAGCAATATATTCGATACCTCGTCCAGAAACGCACCCTCTCGAAACCTGGCGAGCAATCTCCACCGCGATGCAGAGCGCCTCTCTTGCAGAGTCTGCCACTTGAGTTTATTAAACATCTCCGTAACACTATCACGGCTACCAAATAACCCTGTGACGAAACGCGCCGCTCTTCTTTGGATCTTCTCTATCTCCTCCGTCAAACCGATCTGGTACGGATCCCACACTGATGAGCAATACTCAAGTATAGGTCGAACGAGTGTTTTGTAAGCCACCTCCTTTGATGATGGACTACATTTTCTAAGCACTCTCCCAATGAATCTCAACCTGGTACCCGCCTTACCAACAATTAATTTTATATGATCATTCCACTTCAAATCGTTCCGCACGCATACTCCCAGATATTTTACAGAAGTAACTGCTACCAGTGTTTGTTCCGCTATCATAAAATCATACAATAAAGGATCCTTCTTTCTATGTATTCGCAATACATTACATTTGTCTATGTTAAGGGACAGTTGCCACTCCCTGCACCAAGTGCCTATCCGCTGCAGATCTTCCTGCATTTCGCTACAATTTTCTAATGCTGCAACTTCTCTGTATACTACAGCATCATCCGCGAAAAGCCGCATGGAACTTCCAACACTATCTACTAGGTCATTTATATATATTGTGAAAAGCAATAACACTCCCCTGTGGCACGCCAGAGGTTACTTTAACGTCTGTAGACGTCTCTCCATTGCTAACAACATGCTGTGTTCTGTTTGCTAAAAACTCTTCAATCCAGCCACACAGCTGGTCTGATATTCCGTAGGCTCTTACTTTGTTTATCAGGCGACAGTGCGGAACTGTATCGAACGCCTTCCGGAAGTCAAGAAAAATAGCATGTACCTGGGAGCCTGTATCTAATATTTTCTGGGTCTCATGAACAAATAAAGCGAGTTGGGTCTCACACGATCGCTGTTTCCGGAATCCATGTTGATTCCTACATAGTAGATTCTGGGTTTCCAGAAATGACATGATACGCGAGCAAAAAACATGTTCTAAAATTCTACAAGAGATCGACGTAAGAGATATAGGTCTATAGTTTTGCGCATCTGCTCGACGACCCTTCTTGAAGACTGGGACTATCTGTGCTCTTTTCCAATCATTTGGAACCCTCCGTTCCTCTAGAGACTTGCGGTACACGGCTGTTAGAAGGGGGGCAAGTTCTTTCGCGTACTCTGTGTAGAATCGAATTGGTATCCCGTCAGGTCCAGTGGACTTTCCTCTATTGAGTGATTCCAGTAGCTTTTCTATTCCTTGGACACTTATTTCGATGTCAGCCATTTTTTCGTTTGTGCGAGGATTTAGAGAAGGAACTGCAGTGCGGTCTGCCTCTGTGAAACAGCTTTGGAAAAAGGTGTTTAGTATTTCAGCTTTACGCGTCATCCTCTGTTTCAATGCCTTCATCATCCCGGAGTGTCTGGATATGCTGTTTCGAGCCACTTACTGATTTAACGTAAGACCAGAACTTCCTAGGATTTTCTGTCAAGTCGGTACATAGAATTTTACTTTCGAATTCAATGAACGCTTCACGCATAGCCCTCCTTACGCTAACTTTGACATCGTTTAGCTTCTGTTTTTCTGAGAGGTTTTGGCTGCGTTTAAACTTGGAGTGAAGCTCTCTTTGCTTTCGCAGTAGTTTCCTAACTTTGTTGTTGTACCACGGTGGGTTTTTCCCGTCCCTCATAGTTTTACTCGGCACGTACCTGTCTAAAACGCATTTTACGATTGCCTTGAACTTTTTCCATAAACACTCAACATTGTCAGTGTCGGAACAGAAATTTTCGTTTTGATCTGTTAGGTAGTCTGAAATCTGCCTTCTATTACTCTTGCTAAACAGATAAACCTTCCTCCCTTTTTTTATATTCCTATTAACTTCCATATTCAGGGATGCTTATGGAATATCGTCTCAGTTATCTGACTGGATTTGTGATTTTCTGCCAGAGAGGTCACAGTTCGTAGTAACTGACGAAAATTCATCTAGTAATACAGAAGTCATTTCTGGCGTTCCCCAAGATAGTGTTATATGCCCTTTGCTATTCCTTATCTATATAAACGATTTGGGAGACAATCTGAGCAGTCGTCTTCGGTTATTTGCAGATGACGCTGTCGTTTATCGACTAATAAAGTCATCAGAAGATCAAAACAAATTGTGCAACGATTTAGAAAAGATATCTGAATGGTGCGAAAATTGGCAGTTGACCCTAAATAACGAAAAGTGTCAGGTCATCCACATGAGTGCTAAAAGAAATTCGTTAAACTTCGGTTACACGATAAATCAGTCTAATCTAAAAGCCGTAAATTCAGCTAAATACCTAGGAATTACAATTACGAACAACTTAAATTAGAAGGAACACATCGAGAACGTTGTGCGGAAGGCTAACTAAAGAGTGCGTTTTATTGGCAGAGCACTTAGAAAATGGATCAGACCTACTAAGGAGACTGTCTACACTACGCTTGTCCATCCTCTTTCAGAATACTGCTGCGCGGTGTGGGATCCTTACCAGATGGGACTGACGGAGTACATCGAAAAAGTTCAAAGAAGGGCAGCACGTTTTGTACTATCGCGAATATGGGTGAGAGTGTCACAGAAATGATACAGGATTTGCGCTGGACATCATTAAAAGAAAGGCTTTTTCGTTGCGACGGAATCTTCAAACGAAATTTCAATCACCAACTTTCTCCTCCGAATGCGAACATATTTTGTTGACACCGTCCTACATAGGGAGAAACGATCACCAGGATAAAATAAGGGAAATCAGAGCTCGTTCGGAAAGATACAGATGAGCGTTCTTTACTCGCGCTATACGAGATTGGAATAATAGGGAATTGTGAAGGTGGTTCGATGAACCCTCTGCCGGGCACTTAAGTGTGATTTGCAGAGTATCCATGTAGATGTAGACATGGGCGTAACCAGCGAGGGGCAGGGGTGGGGGTGGCGGATGCCCCCCCCCCTCCCCAGAAGATATTTGCAGTTTTTTACTAGTTTACGGTTTTATTTAATAAGAGAAGCTGCATGTTTTCTCGGATGTACAAGTGCATTCTTGTATTTAAACTGTTTATTAAAAGCAGTTTTTCACTGGTTTACTGTTTTATTTAGTAAGAAGTGCTGTATGTTGTCTCGAGTCCTTGTTTCCTGAGACTAGTATGACCTGCCCCCCCCCCCCCCCCCCCTTAGTTCAGATCCTGGGTACGCCCTTGGATGTAGATGGTTGCGGGCGAGAACATGCTGACGCAAAAATAATCGAAACCGACTAGTACTAAATGCAGAGTTTATGGTAGTCGGTATTGCTAGGCTGATCGGTACAAATTATGTAAACTGGCAACGAGAAATAATCAGTTCGTAGCAATATGAAAAACGCTGGTAAGGATACTCGCCGGCAAGTGTTAAACCAGGCAGTATTTACTCCATGGAAATGTAAAAACGAGTTTCTGTTAATGTATTTCGAATACGGCGGTATCTGATTTCATACACCCCATGCGGAGAAACTGTGAGGCGCAGATTTCACCACGCGGAATAAAAAGAAATATATCGTCAGCCAGTGGAATGAAAGTAAAAAGGTAGCGATGCTGTGTTACGAACTTGCGGCGGTTTCACGTATGTCCCGTGTGTGTGTGTGTGTGTGTGTGTGTGTGTGTCAGCTGTTGCATAGCAGCGGCGCGTTTCGCGACTCGCGCGGCCCGCCCGTCACGTTGGCAGCCCTGCGCTGTTTTCAATTAAATGGAGCCTCCGCGCGCCTGCGGAAGCTCGGGAGGAGGCCGCGACGACGATGATGATGACGGTCGTGGGAGGCGGAGAACGCGAGAGGCGGAGGACAGGAAGAGGAGACAGGGGAGGGGCGGGATGACGCGCGGAGGGGAGCGGCGAGAAGAGGGAGGGAGGGCAAGGAAGGCGGACAGCTGCGGAGGCGGAGGCTGCGGAGACTGACAGCAGAGAGCAGCAGAGCGCCAGCCGCCGCCGCCGCCGCGTCGGTCGATGTTGATTAATTTAGCGTCTAAAGCCGAGCGCCTCTCATGGGCACCCCGACGCGGCATTCCTCCTCCTACTCTCCCCTTCCCCTCCCTAACCCACTGTATTGGCGGCAGCGATTTTACACCGAATGCAGCACGCCGAGGTGCGGCTCCGCGCGATGTTGTATCAGATTTTGGGCTATCGTAGCCGCATCCGCTTTCCCCGGAAAGGCAGTCAAATCACATCGGCCCGCGTGGCGAGGCCGCGATTCCACGCCTGCAGATAATCCTCTCAAACAGATCCCGTCGGATGAAAGAGGCCACCCCCTTGGCTGCAAAAGCGCGCATGCCGCTTCGACAAACCGATATAGAAGTACTTTCTCCACCGCCTTAACTTCTGTTTCGCACAGGAAATTTTCTTAGTTGATTTCCTCTCTCCGCCCCAGTCGTTAACTATACATCTACCTCCAATTGCAACGGTGTGTACCACATCCCATGCGAATGTTGCATGCTCGCGTATCATGTCGTTTTTTGAAACCCAGAATCTACTCTGTAGGAATCAACATGGATTCCGGAAACAGCGATCGTGTGAGACCCAACTCGCTTTATTTGTTCATGAGACCCAGAAAATATTAGATACAGGCTCCCAGGTACATGCTATTTTTCTTGACTTCCGGAAGGCGTTCGATACAGTTCCGCACTGTCGCCTGATAAAGTAAGAGCCAACAGAACATCAGACCAGCTGTGTGGCTGGATTGAAGAGTTTTTAGCAAACAGAACACAGCATGTTGTTAGCAATGGAGAGACGTCTACAGACGTTAAAGTAACCTCTGGCGTGCCACAGGGGAGTGTTATTGCTTTTCACAATATATATAAATGACCTAGTAGATAGTGTCGGAAGTTCCATGCGGCTTTTCGCGGATGATGCTGTAGTATACAGAGAAGTTGCAGCATTAGAAAATTGTAGCGAAATGCAGGAAGATCTGCAGCGGATAGGCACTTGGTGCAGGGAGTGGCAACTGTCCCTTAACATACACAAATGTAATGTATTGCGAATACATAGAAAGAAGGATCCTTTATTGTATGATTATATGATAGCGGAACAAACACTGGTAGCAGTTACTTCTGTAAAATATCTGGGAGTATGCGTGCGGAACGATTTGAAGTGGAATGATCATATAAAATTAATTGTTGGTAAGGCGGGTACCAGGTTGAGATTCATTGGGAGAGTGCTTAGAAAATGTAGTCCATCAACAAAGGAGGTGGCTTACAAAACACTCGTTCGACCTATACTTGAATATTGCTCATCAGTGTGGGATCCGTACCAGATCGGTTTGACGGAGGAGATAGAGAAGATCGAAAGAAGAGCGGCGCGTTTCGTCACAGGGTTATTTGGTAAGCGTGATAGCGTTACGGAGATGTTTAGCAAACTCAAGTGGCACTCTCTGCAAGAGAGGCGCTCTGCATCGCGGTGTAGCTAGCTCGCCAGGTTTCGAGAGGGTGCGTTTCTGGATGAGGTATCGAATATATTGCTTCCCCCTACTAATACCTCCCGAGGAGATCACGAATGTAAAATTAGAGAGATTAGAGCGATTAGAGCGCGCACGGAGGCTTTCAGACAGTCGTTCTTCCCGCGAACCATACGCGACTGGAACAGGAAAGGGAGGTAATGACAGTGGCACGTAAAGTGCCCTCCGCCACACACCGTTGGGTGGCTTGCGGAGTATAAATGTAGATGTATTACGTGGCGCAGACTATTAAAATAAACGAGGAGATATGTGATTAAAACGACCAAGCAAATGATCTGTCGTAGAACACTGCCCCAAATATAATCCTGAATACGACGAGTTTCTGGAACAGAGTAACTAACGAATCTATCGAAATAAAGATATCGTGAAATCTAATAAACAGGGACGGAGGTTTCAATTAATACAAGACTTAGAGTTGGGCACTCGATTTATTAAAATATCGCCGGCCATCACATCCACCAGAGCTGGAAAACGTTAAGAGGGTGTGAGTTTCAAGGAATATCATTTCAGGATTTGACAAACAAAAGAGTATCAAAGGGCGTATCGGATGCCAGGAGTCAGCAGTACCCCACAGTCTGGTTGAAGTCCAGGCAACAAGTATCCATAACAGCGAAACTCGCAACACCTGAAGAAGAAGACTGGGATGATCGTCGAAATATTGGGCATAAAATGGAAACAATAACTTGAATATATACCTGGAAGTACACCATTAATCAATCACGCCGAGAAAATCTAGAGTACTTGCATTTTTTCCTCAATGTATCCAAAGAGAGGAGATTCTTAAGGATGTAGTACGTGTCAAAAAATCAGGAAAACATAATACATATTTACAAATGATTCAAATGGCTCAGAGCACTATGGGACTTAACATCTGAGGTCATCAGTCCCCTAGAACTTAGAACTACTTAAACCTAACTAACCTAAGGACATCACACACATCCATGCCCAAGGCAGGATTCGAACCTGCGACCGTAGCGGTCGCGCGGTTCCATGCTGTAGCGCCAAGAACCGCTCGGCCACCATGGCCGGCTTGGTGTTTGGTGTCACATTTAATTTTGTATGTGGTGCACATATTCCCGATTTCATGTTCTTAATACACGCAAAGAATTCAGTGAAATACGGAAATTTTGACTTGACCATGTTAATAACATGCAAAATAACGGAAAAAGTGCGACTTTCAACTTGTTAGCACCTAAGTTAAAGTAGTAAAGTCGCCAAAAAATGAGATGCTAAACTACATGTACCCTAACAATTTACGTTAAAACGTATACGTAAGCTAGTTTAGATTTAATATCAATATATGTAAACCAACGAAATGTAACAGTAAAGAACACCAACAGAGGATGCCTTCTTTAAAGTTGAAACGCATATATGTGATTAAATACACTGATATGCAAAAGGCGATTTAGTTGATACAAATTTATTTACTCGTGTGGCTTAAGGTCTGGTTGATGGCCTACGGGTGACATGCGTGTTAAGAGTCATAATTGTAACTCTTTTCTGTACGTTACTTCATCTGTGTTGTTGTTCATGATGATGACGACGTGATCAGAGAACGAAACACAGGCGCAGAATATACACTAGTACTCTCGAATAGCACTGAGAGGGTCGCCAAAATTTAGGTCCCCATCGGATAGACGGACCACAAACTGTGTTACAGCCTGCACTTTATGGGGTATTACAGAGAGTTGTGGAATGTAACCGAGGACGTTGGTGTATGATGTCCGAATTTGACTTTAATATCTTTCGTCCCTTCGCTGGCAATGAGAATTGTTTCGCCACTGGTGTAGAACTGGCAACCTTAGAATCAAGCGCCACCACATAAGCATGCGTTTACAATCCCGACTACGATACAGGTGGAACAGTGTGTTACTTAGTATATAGCCCATGGCATTTTTACTCTCTCTCTAGTTAACATAATTACATTACTCAGATTCCGCAAGTTGTAAGTCGAAACATGACGAGCTTTACAGACAGTTTGAGCACCTTTTCCGGTTTTTCCAACGGGTTTTACCATTTACCATACAAAAAAAAAACCTTACAACTGTACTCGTCTACTCAGATGCAATCGAAGTTGTTATCAGTTACTTCAGCATATCTGCAGATGGTGGTGACTATTATTCTCCAATACAGACGGCTTGTTTCCACTAGAAGATGTCGACATCAGCTAGTGGAGACCAATCTGTATCTTCTGGAGCTAAAGTCCTTAAGGAAAGTATGAAAATATTCTTAAAAAGGCATATTCCATGCACACGCGATTTACCATGTATATGTAATACACTTTTATATTTGATACCCGTTTTGTTCCATAGGTGCATCGAGGATGAAGAACATGTCAAAAACTATATATACATACTACAAATGCTTAAGTTGGTTCCACAGATCCTCCTCACAGATGTTTCGTAAGTCCAAAAACTATGAAACATATTTTCATTTAAGTGGTAGAACCAAAACTTTTCCCAAGATAATTATTAGGGTACTGCAGTCACACATCTTCAAACAGAAAGCAGTTACCAACACATTTACGCTGATCACTTTACTGTACTGAATTTGTGCTGAAGTCAGATTTAACGTGACGAAAATTATTTGATATTATTCATTATACAACTAAGACAAAGAAGACTCATCTCGAAGGAATTAACTGAATGTAACGGAAATCGGCACTTGTCCAGACAAACAAATAATTATAATTTCAGAAAACGGAATGATTTATTCAAGAGAAAGAGCTTGACGAACTGAACAAGTCAGTAACGCGTTGGTCCACTTCTGGCTCATAACAAGTAGTGATTCGGGTTGGCACTGATCGACAGAGTTGTTGTATTTCCTCCTGAGGGATATCGTGCCAAATTCTGTCCAACCGGCGCGTTAGGTGGTCAAAATCCCGAACTGGATGGAAGGCTTTGCCCATAACGTTCTCTACTGGGAAGAGATCCGGCGCCCTTGATAGCCAAGGTACGCTTTTGGCAAGCACCAGGACAAGCAGTAGAAACCATCGTCGCGTGCAGGCGGGCATTACACTGCTGAAACGTCAGCCCACGATGGCGTGCCGTGGAGATAAGAAAAACGGGGAGTAGGATAATGTCGACGTATCGATGTGCTGTAAGGAAGCTACGGTTGACAACCAAAGGGGTCCTGCTATGAAACGAAATGGCACCCCAGACCGGCACCCTTTGCTGTCGGGTCGTATGGTTGACGATAGACTGTCTGGTATCCCACCGATGTCCGGTCCACCTCCAGATACGTCTTCGCTGCTCATCGGGACTCGGTTCGAAATGGGGCTCATCACTGGAGACAATTCTACTCCAGTCAATGACATTCCAGGCCGAAGACATATCTGGAGACGCCCCAGGAAGAGGGTGACGATGCACCACCATACGACGCACTGGTTAGTTGGCGCAGATGCTGCCAGTTTATTCAAACAATTCGACATGGCGAAAAACGAAGCGGCGAACCATCTCTCCGTAAAAAACAGGGCATCTCGAGAGATATGAAGGCCCTGGTGTTCGGACACCGGCGTATCACAATCAATACTGCAACAGAGTAAGTCAAAACCCGTCATGACTCGGTTTGCAACACATCGCACCATATTATGAACGTGCCAGAGTTTGCCGTCTCACTGTATTCCGCGACCGCGCACACCCATTCAAAAAGCTCCCCGAAAGGAGGCAGCAGCGGAAATGTTGCAGCAATGTCAGTCCAATTCTAGATGCCTTCTTTAGCCACCTAACCACCTTGGCGAGTACTGAGTGTATCATCATGATTCCCACTGAGAAAACAGTTCAGACCCAACCATCATGGTGTAACGTGATGCTGTTCTCTTTTAGACTACTGTGATGCGATAGAAGTGTCCACTAACAAAAATGTGAGCACCTGTCAAAAGCCTGAATAACCAACTGAGAGGCACTGATGTTCTGGAAGATACCGACAGCGATCTGGAGCCATGCAGACTCCAGTGCCGTGACCAGCTGCGCTTGGCGTTTCGGTTGAGAATAAATTGCGCATACAGACCGATCGAGGTGATCCCATAGATTCACGACTGGGTTGACATCCAGGGATTTGGGTGCCTGGGTAGTGCGCTAAACTCATCCTCGAACCACCCACGTGCACTGTGGGCTGTGTAGACGTTGCACTGTACTGCTAGTTAATAGCATCGTGCCGACGAAAAACAACTACGTGTAGGGATGGACATTGTCCCCAAGGATATATGCATACTTGTGTTCATCCACTGTGTTTTCCATAATGACGAGATAACCCAGACAATATCCGAAACCTTTTCCCAAAGCACAACGCTCCCTCCTCCGGCTTGGATGCTTCCGACAGTTGTTGCAGGGTATTTGCTTTCAGACGTTTCACGCCGAGCAGGCCAACGTCCACATGTCCGATGGAGTACAAGACGTGATTCGTCTGAAAAGGTCATCTGTAACGACTTAGTGAACATCCAGTTACGGTATTGGCGTGCAAATTACAGCCTTCGTCGCCGATGGACAACAGTTATAATGGGTGCATAAATCAGGTGCTGTAACTGAGGGCCGCGCAGGGAAGGCGCGCGGTCTCAGGCGTCTTGTCACGGTCCGGGCGGCTGACCCCGTCGGAGGTTCGAGTCCTCCCTCAGGTATGGGTGTGTGTGTTGTACTTACTGTAAGTTAGATTAAGTAGTGCGTAAGGTTAGGGACTGATGACCTCAGCAGTTTGATCCCATAAGACCTTACCGCAAATTTCCAATTTTGCGAAAGAGGCCCATCCTCACCAAAGGTCGCTGAACGGTCGTTGGGAAGACACTGATGGTAGTCCTTGGTTAAAAAAAATGGTTCAAATGGCTCTGAGCACTATGGGACTTAACATCGGAGGTCATTAGTCCCCTAGAACTTAGAACTACTTAAACCTAACTAACCTAAGGACACCACACACATCCATGCCCGAGGCAGGATTCGAACCTGCGACCGTAGCGTTCGCGCGGTTCCAGACTGAAGCGCCTAGAACCGCTCGGCAACTCCGGCCGGATCCTTGGTTCATCTAGGCGGCCAGATGCTCAACAGTTGCACGTCTAATCACCCGCAAATATCTCCACAGCCGTCATTCAATCCTGTCATCTACGGCCCGTGGTGCACCACGGTTGCCTCGGTACCAGTTTTTGATAGTGACATTTTGCCATGCACGGTATACTTTACCCACAGCGGCGAGCCAACAGTTTCCAAACGTAGCCGTTTCGGAAATGCTTCCATGTTCGGCCCGAAAGCCAATGATGATTTCCTTTCGGACGTCAGATAAATCGTTCTGTTCACGTATTACGACAACGACTGCACTGACGTCCGTGTTTCTCCGACATGCTTCATTTACCCTCCAATAATAGTACTGCCACCTTTCCGTTTGTGAGTGGTTACAGCACATTGAGGTTGAACATAGGCGGTGGTCACATTAATGTGACTGGACTGTGTAGATTACGCCATTAAGGGGGCCCACAGTCACAGGAGCATCTCTTGATGATGCTGTAGTCTCCGTATTCTGTTGCCATGACCCCTGTGACTTCCTCTTTTCTCGGATGAAGGAGCCACAGTGTGGCAGCTGTTTCCAGAATAATGATGAAGTGGTTGTCGAGGGGGAACGTCTCCTGAACTGCCAACATGCAGATGTGCACAACGAAGGTCTCCGTCATGTCATTCATGTTGGCAGAACTGGATTCATGTTTCATGTTGGCAGAACTGGATTCATGTTTCATTGTCGCAGCTTTAGTTTTTCGATGTGATAATTAAAACTTTGTATATACCCGACGCTAGCAAATCAAATGTAATTCCATTACGTGTTCCTACGTGACAACCAGAATGGCGTGAGTTTTCCGGTCCAAGTTTTCACACGGGAACGGACGGAGCTGTGCAATGTAATAGCACGGGCGGAGTGGACGCACACCTGACGATGTGATGACGAGGCACCTGGGAGTCTTCTCCTGCACCATATCATAAAAAGCATCGTAAAAATTCAGACCCAGGGAAGCTCGCATAGCACAAACATGCTTCGCTGGGTTTACGGTCTACCGACTCATCTTTATATGTACTCCCCATCGGGAGTGATATACAGGCGGATGCGGTACAGTTTCTGTTCTCTGGGGGATTAGGCAGGAGGGGCAGGAGGGGGAGAAGGGACGGGGGGGGGGGGGGGGGGAAGTAGCAAACAGAGCATACAAAAAACAGTGATATAGGCTCATGACAGTGATGGTGACAGAGAGAAAGAGAAATGAAACACACAGCTCATACCTTTAGAGCCCTTACACAATGTAGAATGGATGCGAAGACATAGCAACAATCACGACTAAAAAGCACACAGTAATTGTACTGAAAAGCATCATATTTTGAGGAAACGCATATACGTACAGTAGGCTCATCTTGTAATAGTACTAATCAATGGTGCTCTTCGATTGCCCTTTGTCGCAGTGAAGGATGTTAGTGTGTATCTTGTTTAACAGCGTACGGTCTATATAGTCATGGACTAGCACAGTGTGACACAAAACGAGGGACTCTCTGCCTTTCTACAAGGATAAGACGCAGTGTAAGTGCATACATGGACAAGTTAGTTCCCATGAAGCACTAGATAGTTTTTAAACATGAAGATACTCGTTTCACTGACGCAAATTTAAGTAATGTAACAGTACTTGTAGTTTTCAAAGTGTGCTTTCCTTTTTATCTAATATTAGCTCTTTGATGTTTGATACTGCAGACATTTGAAATTGGCAATAGGCTGAAATAGCCAGTAATGTAATGCATGAACGAATAAAGTTCATGGACATAAAGGATTTCTGGTAGCCTATGGTGGACACAGAAAATAGTTTTGGCGTTCAGAAACTTACGTACAGAGCTTCAGTGTTGTCAAGGCCATATATTGGACGATATCCAATCTACATGGAATAATAAAGAAGTCAGTCTTCTGGCGCGACTAAGGAGCTGTTTGTGTCGGCACACGTGTCATGGTGATGGAAAATTTGTGTTGTATCGTTAAGCTGTGACAATTTTCTTAGACTCGATTAAATGAATGGCTGTAGACGAGGAGTTCACTACAGACGTGTTCGTGCGGCCAGCAGGAAGATTAGGTGTGCTAAAAGTGAACGGCAGGTTTCTTAGGAAGCCTAAAAAAACAGCAAGAAGAACTTTTCTAAAACTTATGGAGGCTAGTGTTAGTCGCGTGCGCGTGTCTGAAGACAGGGTTCCGCCGTAGGTGAAAATTGAGTAGGACGGCGATGCATATCACGAATCGAGGAAATCATTGCAAACTTTCGAGAAGCAATACGAAAAGATCAAATACTGGGTGTAAGAGATATTTCTGAAATGTCACTCACTTACCAAAATGGTGATCTCCGAATGTTAACAGAGGAGTACAAAAATGGTGCCGAAAAGTTTGACTACTTACGGAGAAAAGAAGTTTATTATGATCCTATGCAAATGATTAATGAACGGTCGTTTTTTTAAGGACTATTACTACAGCTTACGGGACGCGGAGTTTTACGAACGGCCCAGACTAAGTACCAGTCCATGCACTGGATTGTATTGTCTTCCTCACTATCGGAGAAAGCTCTTTCGAAGTTCTATGGAGTCATTAAAATTGGAACGGCCCCATAAAATTAATTACATGAAAGGCAAATGAGACACTTTGATCCACTGGAAGAATCCTCTGGAAATGTCCACCAACAAAGGAGGTAGTTTCAGATCCTTACTTCGGCCGATAATTGAGCACTGACACTCAGTCTAGGACCCTTACCGGATAGGATTGTAAAACGAAACAGAAAATGTCAAAATAGTAAGAGCGCCTTACGTCGCAGGTTCACACAGTAAGGCGAGAGCGGCACAGAAATGTTCATGCAATTCCAGTGCAGCAACTATACTGTGCAACATGTTGCAATTGAGTGTCAAACTTCCGTGAGAGTAAGTTCCTTGAAAAATCAATCGGTATATGGGTTTAGCCTACGTATATCTCGCGGAAAAGCCTTAAATGTAGAACCTGAGAGATGTGAGCTCACAGGGAGACTATTAGATGTTCTACACGCCCGACTTTCTCGATTGTTGCAGTAAACGAGAGAAGCGCCAATGATACACGAAATTCTCCGCGTCCGTAAGGTGGATTGCGGAGTAAAGATGCAGATAAAGAATTTTTGGAAAAATTGCGAGAAAGGGTGGAAAAGTGGGCCTTCAATTGTGGCGGGACGGATGTGCGGACCCTGAATTGTTTCACAGCGAAGCAAGTTTCATAAAAAATAACGGTCCTAAAACATCCACCTTATTAACACGCCGGAGCACAGTGCGATGTTCCTATTTCGAGAAGCAAGTCTGCGACAAATGAGCCTCTTTTACAACGGTGCAAAAAGTTGAGGTGAAATTGGAGAATCTCCCATGCTGTCTCTTGGGAAAGGAAATACAGAAATGTTCTTAGCAGTCGAAGATATGAGCAGTGGACTCTAATAAATCCAATTTTGAAGACAAGTGCGATTAAATGGGCGGATCCGTCAACTACACAAATTTATCAGTCTCGTTTCTTTTGTGCCAGATCTCCTAAAGTAGTTCGGAGAACAATGCAGCAGAAAAACGAATCGAGAATGGAACTTAAATCAGTAATCAATCAGCTTATGAAACAAGATGGCTATGTCAGCATTGACCCGATGTAAAGGACGACGCACATGGAGCACGGTAATACGTGCCTTCAGTTTATTTCTAAGAACTCTGGTTTGTATCAGATGTTCGCCAAAGAAAGTTTTTGTGTATAACTGTCTAAATCCAATTACTTGGCTGTAGGATTTATTCTGGCGGTCATACAGTTTAGTTTCCAGAACAGATTACACTAATGATTATAAAAATCACACAGTATAGCGGAACCGTTGCGCGCTGTATGTCAAGGCTTATTACAACTGGAGAGTGCCCTCATACACACTGTTTTGCTTTAGGACTTATTTTGAAGACCGGAATTGCCAAACTCCCTCACCTCCCCTGGCAGATACCTCACCTGACGCAAACATCAAACGTATGTGACTGGTTCCTGTGGAGAGCAGTTCATACGGATTACGAAAAAAAGGTTAAGCGTCGCATTGAGGACGACGTCACGTAGAGATGAAGGGCACTCTCAGATTGGATAAGGATGGTGAAGGAAAACTGCCGGGCCTTTGGAAGAAAAATCGTCTCCCATTCGTCTGAAGTGATTTACAGACAATAAGCGTGGTATCTCGTTCGATCGGAAGTACGATGTACACACCGTTATGCTGAAGAAGTCACAGTGAAGAGGGTGTCTGCTGTACTGAACAAAAAGGCAACAGATTTAAACCCCCCAGAGGTTCAGTATCGTTAAAATCTCCCTTTTTTATAAAAAAAACCGCCAATCCTGTATCGCCACCATTAGAAGAAACATCACACTGTTTTCTATTCCTATTCTTAATTTATTGCATCTCAAGACATGTGGAATATGAACTTGGCTTCTAGGGCCGAACAGCTGTGCATGTGGCACACGTCTAACAAAGAAACTGAAAACACTGTCTCACATGATGTAGTACTAGAAAACAACAGCGTAGGAGTTCACAATAATGGAAAGACGTTTCATGTAGCGATGAATTACACTACACAATATAATTTGCTGACTACAGTGTAAAGAGTACGTACGTTATTTGACCAGCAGCATCTTCGTTTCGTAATGGCCACAGACAAATATGAGGATTGTACAGGAGCAAGGGAAAGGGGGGTGGGCAGCTGGAATGAGAACTGCAGGGATTTTCTTGTAGATTAATTTGTGCTGTACCACTGTTTATTGTAGATTAACTTACGCTGTTTGAATGTCGGCATCAGACGTGCTACTTCATGCCGCTTGGCTTGAGGGGGAGTAAGTTCACTGTTTTCAGATGTATCTGATGCTGAACGAGGAACGCTCTGACGGACTTCAGCGACCGCTTTCACATTACGCGGAGGCGCTGCCACATTCAGTAAAGGCTTTACCTTGTAAACGTCAGGCCGTCTCCAAGAAGGTGTCCATCTGGTAACAGATGGTAATATTTTGAATGCACCAATGATCCAACTTCAGTTATCATTCCTGTCGTTGTCCGCATACCTACTTTTTTGTGAAAAAATTTGAACTATTTACTAATACCCAAGTGTTCGGTTTCATATGTCTGCACTCACTGTACAGAACTGGCTAGTTACCGTTTCGGCAGACGTAAGTTATTGTTATCTTCAATGACGTAAAAGCTTATGACCATTGCCATTACGAGGATACACGAGGGCCTGCTGAACAAAATGCATCCGAATGTATGTGAGAACTCTTAAAGCATTTTGCACTAAGCAAATGTTATAAACATTCCAAATCTGTATTCTTCATGTCTACATATTTATTTCTCAACAGTAACCCTGGCGACGAGCACATTTCTCCTATGGCCAGTTTGTTGATACCATCAATGTAGGTTATCTGACTCTGCTGATGGAACCACATCCTTACCACTGTTCGCACCGTTTCTTCATTATCAAGGTGTTTTTTAGGCTTTTGGAAACGGAACAGTGTGGGGGACATTTGTGACAGTGAACCCCAGGCGTCGCATTGATGCACCTGTTGCAGCGCTTGTGTGTATTCTGCCGTTGTCATGCTGAAGGAAAGATTGGTCCATGTGTGGATGAACTCTTAGAATTACGAACGCGATTGCAGCACGCTGTTTCTCACGAACCGACACAGTTACGTCACACAGCACCATGTTACACGCTACAATTAGGAGCCCTGTAGCAGCAGAGGGCTGTAAATACACAGACATGAAGAATAAAGACGTAGAATGTTAATAATGTCTGTTTTATTTAAAAAGCTTTAACACTTAACATAAAAAAATCGTAAGCATTACTTTTCCGCACGCCCTCGTAACCAGAACTGGAAAATAAGCCCACCAATGACAGAAATATGAAATTGAAACGATTTAATCTGATCTAGCTATGAAAACGAAATGTGTTCCTTTTGCGTGTATCCCACGTCAGCGAGTAGCTCAGCGTGACCTACATTATAATCCTAGTTCTTTCTTGGAGTTTTAAACGGATATGTCGGAGTTACCTCAAAAATATTTAGGTCAGAGATCAAGTAAACATGGTGAAGCACGGCGAATCTCTGAATTAAGCGTTCATGCTCCCCAGTCAGGAGGCAGCATTACTACCTATCCGCCATCCCTTCAGCTTTGTCTCTGCGCTGAAAGCCACTGTGTTTGTAAAACACGTCTCACGCAGAACATGCCTTCTACTAAAAGGAATAAGTGATGGGCACGGTTTACAGTAGTCTTTAAACAGCCTGGAGCAAATACAGCCATCTGGATCGGCTGATGTGACGACAGACTCATCATCCTTTTTGACAGTTTCACTGTAAACGCCAGATCTGCATACGACTCTTGAAGTTTATTGTTTAGCTATCAGATAGGCTAATTTAAGAATGGAATAACAAAATTCTATAATAACCAGTATTTATCGACTGAATGCAGCCCACAAGATAAATCGTATATATGTGAGAAGTTTCTGCTTTTCTTATGTGCCAAAATTTTTTATTTATATTTCCATTACGACAGAAAAATTATTGCACGTTATAATACAAGATGACAATATTTACGAATATGGTATTTAGCCATCAGCATAATACGTCTTGTAAGTAGTTACCGAAAAAAATCAGATTACTAAAGAAAGATCACCCGCTAAGGATGACGCAACTGCGTTGAAACATGTTTGAGACATACGCAATAGCTCAGATAATAGTCAAATTGTTTTTTTTTTTTTAATCGAGTAACTGTCAGCAGCGGATATATGTTTCAGGACATTCATGACACTTGGCTGCTTTAGAACAATTTATTAGTTTGCTACCGGTTTCGGTCACTGACCACCATCTGACGCGAAAAATTGGCTACTCTAAGTCACATGTCAATCATTCTGAACAATACAGTTGTATTAACTGTCAATTTAATGAGTAATGAACTAATAATATAGAAGAACAATTCTACGTCCTGACTACATGTGGCCAGTTTCCTGTTGCGTGCGCGTGAGAAAAGACTCCTGACGTATTGTTCTTCTACATTATTACTCGTGAAACTGATAGTTAATACAATTGTACGGTACAACATGATAGAAATGTGACTTGCAGTTGGCAGTTTTTCGCGGCAGATGGTCAGTGGCCGAAATCTATAGCAAATTAATGAATGAATTTCCTGAATCAGATAATTGTTATTTTACGTACAATGCAATGAAGAAGGAATCTGAACAAAAACATCGTTACTTGCATAATGATTATTCTTACTAGTTTCAGCCCTGTGTTAAATGCCCTTCAAAGCGTTTAAAATTCTGAGGAATGACTCCAAAAATCTATTTTGTGATATTGCAGCCTAGGGCTTTCCCACGACATTTCCTACGTTCAGTGTTGATTTACTTTTGTTTTGCTGGATACTTTTCAGCTCGTAATCAAGAAACTTAAAGAATATGATGCAGTTTTATTTGAAAGGTTACACGCTTTATTATGTTTGTGACAAAATAAAAAACCTACAGCCGTCCTTATCATTTTATTTCATTTTATTGCAACCAGTTTCAACGCTTCAATGCGCCATCTTCAGGCTGTTGTTGATGCGGTACGGGTTGATATGATCAAAGACGGCTGTAGGTGTTTTATTTTGTCACAATAGTAAACAACTTCCATTCAACACTGTTTTTTATCGGAAATTCAACAATTTCGGAGCAAATTTTGCAATCATACGTTTCATACCCAAACCATACGAAAACAATTCATAGCATGAGCCAATCGATATGCCAACATCACTAGCGAATTCTCTGATTGTGATTCGGCGATGGCTTGTAATCATTTCTTTTTTCCACTGTCTCATCGGTTGATGATGCACTGTGGCGTTCAGGACACTCTTCATAGTCACCATCATCACAGCCTTTTTCGAAACGCTTATACTACTCGTAAACCCTTGGTTTACTCACAAGAGACTCGTCAAAAGTAATACTGTGTTTAACGTAATACAAATTATGTGATCGATTTTTATACAAAATAAATAATCGTCGTCACCAGAGTAAAGACCCCTAAACTGGACTCCTCGCGCCCCCCGCCCCTCTCCCCCTAAAGCGGACCGTGATCTCTTGGCTCTGCTTTCTCCTGAACTTGTGTTTAGTTCAGGCTTCACCCAATCTGTAGAAGATGCACTAGTCTGCAGGGTCACTTGTTACTCATCATTTCGCCAAAACATGTTTTAGCTATCGAAAAAGCTGTTGCATTGTTCTACATTTTTCGTTATTTCTCCTGGATATTGGGAGGTAAGCTTTTCAACCTATATATGTTCTTGAATAGTAGGGGTTAACTTTAATGTTTTTGACTGAACCTTTTCATTTAAAAGTTTCGTTAAACTTTTATTCTGTTAGCAAAATTTACGTTCTAGTCGCATAAACTGGACCCCTTCACTTACTTAGACTGCACCCCTGACTTTTTCATGTTTAAAATCTGCATATATTAACGACCTTATTCTCTTACACATTCCAAGAAGATAATGGGGAAGACTGATCAAGGAAAGTGGAGCCTCTCTAACACGATTAAATCTTAACGGTACTCAACTTAATCCAATGAACATTTTCAAACGAAAAACAATGCACAGAACGATTGTATGGATGAGGCTAGTGTGAAATTATGGATTAACGAGTATGTGAGGAGGAAGGTGCTTTATTGAAGAAGAGTTCTCTTCTTGTGCTAGATCAATTTAGTAGCCATTTGAAAAATTCTGTGAAAGAGAAACTGAGCTGTTATTCTGGGAAGACTTACTTCACAACTGCAACCTCTTGAGGTCTCGATAAATAAACTATTTTAAGAGTATATGGGACTCGAACAAATGATGATGGATGAAACCCAACGTATATCACGCCGAAGGGAGATTTAGAACGTCCTACAATCAAACAAGTGTGCCAGTGGATAAAAGGCATGGATCCAAGTTGTCAATAAGGCACTGTGCAACACGGCGGTGGCTACATAATGGTGTGCGCTGTGTTTACATGGAATGGACTGGGTCCTCTGGTCAAACTGAACCGATCACTGACGGGACATGGTTATGTTCAGCTACACGTAGACTTTTTTCAACCATTCATGGACTTTATGTTCCCAAAGAACGATGTACCATGTCACCGGGTCACAACTGTTCGCGATTGGTTCGAAGAACGTTCTGGGCAGTTGGAGCGAATGATCTGGCGACCCAGATCGAGCGACATAAATCCCATCGAACATTTATGGGACATAATCGAGAGGTTAGTTCGTCCTTCGCGATTATAGACAGCAATAGAGGCAGCTTGGCTCAATATTTCTGCAGGGGACTTTCAGCGATTTGTTGAATCCATGTCACGTCGAATTGCTGCACTATGCCAAGCACGAGCGGTACGCTATTAGGAGGCATCCCATGACTTCTGTCACCTCAGTGTAAATAAAGTAAATATTACATATGTCCTAAACATAATTTGTCAACTATTTTCTATTTTTAAAAAATCAAAAACAAAGTGGAAGTCCGTTTTGGGCACTTTCGTCTTCCAAACTACATGAAACGTTTTGGACAGCTGACAACAGGCGAAATATTCGATACGGTTAATACTGTACACATACTTTTGAAAGATGCTTACCACCACAATAAAGAAAAAATTGCGGGAACGAGACTAAGCGCACACTCGAAATTACAAAATTACCATTACTTATCTGGCGTGCCTCGTAGAACCATAAAATTCATTATTTTCACCAAGAGGGCAGATAAACCAGTAACGTAGCAGATACAAAATATACGAAATGGATACGCATTTTGCGAATCCGGATAGACGTCAGCTATTTGTGATGCATGAAAATTCGTGCCTGACCGGGAACCCGGATTTGCCACTCATCGCGAGCGGTCACCCTAAACACTTCGGCTATCCGAGCACGCCTACAGGACGGATCCTAACTTGGAACATGTCACCGAGTCCACAAACATTACGCTAGCACGGGGAGAGAGAAATATTTTTTATCGGTGTTTCAGCCTGTCGAGGCATGGTTGCATTACAGATGATTACAACGTCAATTCATTTCGTATAATGTATCTCAGTTGTAATAGTCAGAACGGAGTCTGTTCCTTCAGACACGCGTGCATGTGAAGATACACAGAATGTATAAAAACAATTGTAACCACCAATAACATATACACTACTGGCTATTAAAATTGCTACACCACGAAGAAGACGTGCTACAGATGCGAAATTTAACCGGCAGGAAGAAGATGCTGTGATATGCAAATGATTAGCTTTTCAGAGAATTCACACAAGGTTGGCGCCGGTGGCGACACCTATAACGTGCTGACATGAAGAAAGTTTCCAACCGATTTCTCATACACAAACAGCAGTTGACCGGCGTTGCCTGGTGAAACGTTGTTGTGATGCATCGTGTAAGGAGGAGAAATGCGTACCATCACCTTCCCGACTTTGATAAAGGTCGGATGTAGCCTATCGCGTTGCGGTTTATCATATCGTGACATTGCTGCTCGCGTTGGTCGAGATCCAATGACTGTTAGCAGAATATGGAATCGGTGGGTTCAGGAGGGTAGTACGGAACGCCGTGCTGGATCCCAACGGCCTCGTATCACTAGCAGTCGAGATGACAGGCATCTTATCCGCATGGCCGTAACGGATCGTGCAGCAACGTCTCGATCCCTGAGTCAACAGATGGGGACGTTTGCAAGACATTAACCATCTGCACGAACAGTTCGACGCTGTTTGCAGCAGCATAGACTATCAGCTCGAAGACCATGGCTGCGGATACCCTTGACGCTGCATCACAGACAGGAGCGCCTGCGATGGTGTAATCAACGACGAACCTGGATGCACGAATGGCAAAACGTCATTTTTTCGGATGAATCCAGGTTCTGTTTACAGCATCATGATGGTCGCATCCGTGTTAGGCGACATTGCGGTGAACGCACATTGGAAGCGTGTATTCGTCATCGCCATACTGGCGTATTACCCGGCGTGATGGTATGGGGTGCTGTTGGTTACACGCCTCGGTCACCTCTTGTTCGCATTGACCGCACTTTGAACAGTGGACGTTACATTTCAGATGTGTTACGACCCGTGGCTCTACTCTTTATTCGATCCCTGCGAAACCCTACATTTCAGCAGGATAATGCACGACCGCATGTTGCAGGTCCTGTACGGGCCTTTCTGGATACAGAAAATGTTCGACTGCTGCCCTGGCCAGCACATTCTCCAGATCTCTCACCAACTGAAAACGTCTGGTCAATGGTGGCCGAGCAACTGGCTCGTTACAATACGCCAGTCACTACTCTTGTCGTATCGTGTTGAAGCTGCATGGGCAGCTATATCTGTACACGCCATCCAAGCTCTGTTTCACTCAATGCCCAGACCGTTAATACGGCCAGAGTTGGATGTTCTGGGTACTGATTTCTCAGGATCTATGCTCCCAGATTGCGTGAAAATGTAATCACATGTCAGTACTAGTATAATATATTTGTCCAATGAATACCCGTTTATCATCTGCATTTCTTCTTGGTGTAGGAATTTTTATGGCCAGTAGTGTAAAATAAAGTCGAAACGGCAATGTCCACGCTGCTGACTGAATAACTTTATTTTGGTGCTCCCCTTTCTATTTCCAGTTTTCTGCGAGCAGCTAGTTCAACCCTCAGGAGAAGGAGGCTCTACCATATTTATGCGTCTGCCGCTGTTCCCAGAGAGGAAGCCGCAATTTTGGAGACCTCCCTTTGCTGCGTGGGACGCGGCGTGCAGAGAGCGCCGGCCGACCTCTTCGGCAGCTCCTCGCGGGGCCGGAAGCCTCGTTAGCCCAATTAGCGGCCATCCGGGACGCCACTGCCGGCTGCGATACTTCGGAGCTCCGCGATGCGCGCCGCCTTTTCCCCAAGAGTCACACTCTCCCACAGCGGACGCCACCGCCACCCCGGCATTCTATTTAAATGAGGAACCGTTTCCGTCATCCGCATTCGACGAAAACTTCGGTGCTCCGCTATTCAATGGAAATGAGCTCCGGTAGCCGCAATTTCTTTTCCCCCATCTTATCGTAACATCGACGGATGCAATATCGTCTGCTCTAATGCGCTCAGTAGTTTGAGAACGGTCCAAAAAACGTATGATGATTGATACCGTGCAAGCGTTGGGATTAGACGCCAGTTTAGAAGATTCTTGAGGCGAAGAGGACACACTTTCAGAATTATCCATCACATAACAATCTGGTTGGCCTACCACGATTCCAACCCGAGACCTTAATTTCAAAGGTCGGGAACGCTGATACCTAGGCAACAGAAATGGTGAGTTCCGTATGATTCATTATTTTGCAGCCTGAATCCGGTTTCCCGCATGCACCTGAGGAAGAAGAGGAAAATGACATTGCAGCACAATGATAATACACTCATTACAAGTCCTCTAACAGGAGCCTTGAGGACATGTTCACTCCTAGCATACTGTGATGCAGCAATCGACAAGGAACATTATAGGTTATTGATATTGACTGGACTAGTCGAAACCGCTATAATCAATAAATAAACACTGTGTGAGCACTGTCTGATATAAACTTCATAGTCAAAGCAGAAGAAAGAGAGAGACAGATCTCAGTTGCGCTTGATAATGGATGCAAGACCTAGGAAACAACTACAACACGTTCATAGGATTTTATGATCTAGAGAAAGAGTTAGACAATGTAAAAAGGTGTAACCTAAAGGGAAAGACAAGTGATGGAAAAGAACCAAGAGGAAAAAATAAGAATGTAAGGTCACGAAGCAAATCTTCGGATTGGAAACGAAGAGGGGTATAGTGTTTCTCCCCTACTGTTCAATCTATACATCAAAGAAGCAGTGACTGAAATAAATGAAAGGTCCAGGAATGGGATTAAAATTCAGAGTGAAAGGACAGCAATGATAAGTTGCGCTGATGTCATTGCTATATTCGTGTCAGTCAGGAAGTATTACAGGACAAGTTTAATGGAGTGCACACACTAATCAGCAAGCACAACGGACTGAGAGTAAACCGAGGAAAGATGCAATTATGATGACGATCAGAAATGAGATTAGCGATAAACTTAAAGCCAAATTTGGTGACCACGAGATGAATGAAACGAAAGAATTCTATTATCTTGGAAGCAAAGTGAAACCTTACGAATGAAGGCAATGTAGACACAAAAGGTAGACTACAACAGGTAAAGATGGCATTTCTGGCCAAAGAAAGTGTACCACTATTGAACATCAGTCTCAATTTGCGGAGCAGAGCACTGAATGGAAGTGAATCATGGGTTGTGCGAAAACCGGAAAAAAAAGAGAATTGAAACGTTCGAGATGCTTTATTAGGATGTTGGAAATTAGGTACATCGATATGATAAAAATGAGTAGGTTCTCCGCAGAATCGATGAGAGGAGAGGAACACGTAGAAAACAGCAACAAGTAGGAGGGACAGAATGACAGAACATGTGTTAAGACATCAAGAAATAACTTCCATGAAACTTGAAAATGCTGCAGAGCAGGGGTAGTCAATCTGGTCCCTACTGCCCACTAGTGGGCGTACCAGCTTTCGTGGTGGGCTGTAAGCAGTTGGGGTTAAAGATATTTTCCATTGAATTTTCATAAAATTTTGACGAATATGGTAAGTAATGAAAGGTTGGTTGATTGGTTGGTTGTTTTGGGGAAGGAGACCAGACAGCGAGGTCATCGGTCTCATCGGATTAGGGAAGGAAAGCGGCCGTGCCCTTTAAAAGGAACCATCCCGGCATGTGCCTGGAGCGATTTAGGGAAATCACGGAAAACCTAAATCAGGATGGCCGGACGCGGGATTGAACCGTCGTCCTCCCGAATGACGTAAGCAAAGGTTGAATATCCATACTGTAGACTGTCCAGGATACAAACTGTAGGGGAAGACACAGATCGGAAAATATCCAACAAACAATTGAGGATGGTCTGGAGGAAGTGCTACTCTCAGGAGAGAAATTCGTGGCAGGCCGCATCAAACCAATCAGGAGACTAATGGCATAGAAAAACGGATGCTCTCCGGCAACAACATGGCAAAGGTGGATAAATTATATACACTAATCGTCAAAAGGATTTAGCTAAAATTGCAGTGGGCTCCATCTATTCCCTCTCACTTTCATACAGTACCCATCTTGAAAAATTGATTTACTCACAATAATGGATTACGTCGTTGGAAAATCGAGCGCTTTCCGTCTTCAGACATAGTTCAAAATGGTTCAAATGGCTCTGAGCACTATGGGACTCAACATCTGAGGTCATCAGTCCCCTAGAACTTAGAACTACTTAAACCTAACTAACCTAAGGACATCACACACATCCATGCCCGAGGCAGGATTCGAACCTGCGACCGCAGCGGTCGCGCGGTTCCATACTGTAGCGCCTAGAACCGCTCGGCCACCCCGGCCGGCAGCAAGGCTTAGTAACTGGGCCATTACAATACATACATAAGCTGATGAAATAAGTCATAAGTAATTCATCATATCTACAACGCTACAAGGAAAAATGACCTTTATTATGCATGATTAGAGCTGTAAGTAACTGAGATAGGCGTTCAGGAAGCAGCAACAAAAATGTTTGCTCATTTGCCCAATAACATAAAATTGTCTGACAAATAGCAAAGCAACTTTTACATCTAACCTAAAATCGTTTCTCCTGCACAACTCCTATTCCATGGACGAATTTCTATTTAAAACCTGGTAGCCTGTAAACAAAAAAAAGAAACTTGAAAGAAATTTTCACTCTACAGCGGAGTGTGCGCTGATATGTAACTTCCTGGCATATTAAAACTGTGTGCCGGACCGAGACGCGAACTCGGGATCTTTGCCTTTCGCGGGCCAGTGCTCTAACAGCTGAGCTACCGAGGCACGACTCACGCCCCGTCCTCACAGCTTTACTTCTGCCAGTATCTCGTCTCCTACCTTCCAAACTTCACAGAAGCTCTTCTGTGAACCTTGCAGCAGTAGCACTCCTGGAAGAGAGGAAAAGGTCCCGAGTATGAGCCTCGGTCCGGCACACAGTTTTAATCTGCCAGGAAGTTTCACAAAAAACTTGTTTGCAAGTTTAGTTGCATGAGGAGGACTAAAAAATAATGTGTTCATTAACTTTGACACTAACGATGGGTACATATCCTCGAAAGTGTAAAAGAATCGTTCAAATGATTCTAAAGAACATGTAACTAACTAGCCAACTAACGAATGTTTCCTAGATTACATGCGCTGATGCTTCATGTCTTGCGGACCCTGAGCATTTATGAATTGCATATGTTAGTGCCACGTTCCAGGCTCGAGAAATTTACGAGTCACGCTGTTTCTGCATAAAATATGTCTCTGTCACAAGGTAGCTGATATACGAGTAGCAGCATGTACTAATTTCTTGTCCCACACGTTTGTGGGTTACAGCCGTTCATTAAAAGCGTCCGGTTATCATGTGTAACCGTTATTGAGTGGTGAGGAGACACAGATGACAGCGAAGATTATAAAGTAAGTGAGTAGTTTGTTGGAATGACACCAATGACACGTGCTGAAATTAGAGCCTCGAACAGTGCTGGGTATCGGTCCAGCAATATGAAGTCGGCACGGAAGGAGTCCGAGTCAGTGCTCTGGCGGAAGAGGAGCCAGATTATCCGTCGAGGGGCTTACGGGGATGATTAATGGAGCCTCGCATCTGCCCCAGGGGCTGGCGCGCCCCGCGCGTCGCAGGCGGCAGCCAGCTGCGCCACCACCACCCGCGGGCGCCGCCTGCTCGCCTTCCCGCTGCTGCTTCTGCTGCGATAGCAAACCCTGCCTCCGGCAACTTGTCCCACCTCTTGAGGACTTAATGCTCTGCAGTCGGGAGCGGCGATCCTATCCTGCCAAAATGAAGCACCTGTGCAACAAGAATGACAGCCTGTCAAATGCTTTGCACTGAATAACGTGAGCTGTGGAACAGGAAATAGAAAGGGATCGTTCGAGAATGGATCTCCCACTCTGCAGAGGAGTATGCGATACACTGAAATTTGCCGTCAGATGAAAACTGTGCTTCGCACCTTCATTCGAACATGAAACAGTACAGTGCGGTGGCAGGCAATGTGATCAACCTCCGGAAATCACACTATACGGAGGCACGAGTGCAGAACTGGATGTACCTCTGACAAAAGTCTCAATGCTCAAATGTTTAGGGATATCGCTCCATCGACAAATACAACGAATGGCGGTGGGTCCGTGAATGACGACCCCAAAAACACTACTGGCCATTAAAATTGCTACACCAAGAAGAACTGTAGATGATAAACGGGTATTCATTAGACAAATATATTATACTAGAACTGACATGTGATTATTTTCACGCAATTTGGGTGCATAGATCCTGAGAAATCAGTACCCAGAACAACCACCTCTGGCCGTAATATCGGCCTTGATACGCCTAGTCATTGAGTCAAACAGAGCTTGGCTGGCGTGTACAGGGACAGCTACCCATGCAGCTTCAACACGATACCACAAGAGTAGTGACTGGCGCATTGTGACGAACCAGTTGCCCGGCCACCATTGACCAGACGTTTTCAATTGGTCAGAGATCTGGAGAATGTGCTGGCCAGGGCAGCAGCCGAACGTTTTCTGTATCCAGAAAGGCCCGTACAGAACCTGCAACATGCGATCGTGTATTATCCTGCTGAAATGCCAAACGCGGTGGCGACCATCATGATGCTGTTAACAGAACCTGGATTCATCCAAAAAATGACGTTTTGCCATTCATGCACCCAGGTTCGTCGTTGATTACACCATCGCAGGCGTTCCTGTCTGTGATGCAGCGTCAAGGGTAACCGCAGCCATGGTCTCCGAGCTGATAGTCTATGCTGCTGCAAACGTCGTCGAACTGTTCGTGCAATTGGTTCTTGTCTTGCAAACGTCCCAATCTATTGACTCAGGGATCAAGACGTGGTGATCCGTTACAGGCATGCGGATAAGATGCCTGTCATCTCGACTGCTAGTGATGCGAGGCCGTCGGGATCCAGCACGGCGTTCCGTACTACCCTCCTGAACCCACCGATTCCATATTCTGCTAACAGTCATTCGATCTCGACCAACATGGGCAGCAATATCGCGATACGATAAACCGCAATCGCGATATGCTACAATCCGACCTTTATGAAAGTCGGAAAGGTGATGGTACGCATTTCTCCTCCTTACACGATGCATCACAACAACGTTTCACCACGCAACGCCGGTCAACTGCTGTTTGTATATCAGAAATTGGTTGGAAACTTTCTTCATGTCAGCACGTTGTAGGTGTCGCCACCGGCGCCAACCTTGTGTGAATGCTCTGAGAAGCTAATCATTTGTATATCACAGCATCTTCTTCCCGTCTGTTAAATTTCGCGTCTGTAACACGTCCTCTTCGTGGTGTAGCAATTTTAATGGCGAGTAGTGTAGTTAGCAAAAAGGTTCCGGTATTGCGTTCTGTTTCTTAAGACCAAGGATTCGTCGATCATGTAGTGTCACAAATCGAGGACTTCCTTTTCGCCGTCGCGGTACACGTAGTGTATCGCTATTCCTTGTACCCAACTGACAGTATTCATCCGGGTCATCGGGAAATAGAGGGCGTCGGGATGAAAGAGGTCCAGCGCACAATCTAAACATAGGGGCGGCATAGGAGGAAAGCCAGTCCCTGGCGGATCAGTTTCCAGCACTCCCATGCGGCGCCACAGTTCAGTCTGTGTTCGTCCGTATCTACTGTCGCGCAACGGAGGCACATGGGGTGAATGGCATGTTGCCTTCGTCGGGTCGGAAATTTCTCGTTAATGACCACATAATATATCGACCGCATAGGAAGGGCGCGTGGATGGTTCGCTAAAAACACATCAAGTCGACCGGGTGTTGGCGTCGTACAACGTCGTTTGCCGGATGCCAGCTTTGGAGAACAGTATAATAAATCTTTGCTGTCGGATTCTGCGTCTCTGGTAAAACCCCCAACATATGGCTGTGCTCCACGAAAAACGTCCTATATGTGATAGCGAGGGCGACAAATGTCAAACAGGTACCGGTGGGCACAGCGTGTGTAGGGCCACCTCTGCTATTAGGCTGCCATGAAGATTGTCTGTTGGTGAAAGCCAGAGTCGCCGCACTGAGCGAAGGTACAGCGCCAACGCTCTATGACTGCCGTGAGTGAGTCCAACACCTCCTTTGTGGAAGGGTGAAGTAAAAGTAACAAAACGGATCTTAAAAACGGCACCAGCATTCACCAAGTGTCCGAACACTGCCTTTATCCTGGAAGCCATCGTGTCTGTCATCGGTAATACGTGGGTGTAATGGTTAAGTTGAAAAGCCATGTACACACTGACGTACTGAGTGCGTTGCAAAATTTCCAAGGATCTAAATTTGTTGAGGCGAGCCTCTATGCGGAGTCGTCGTAAGACCTTACGGTAAGTAAAGGCCGCCGTACGTTGTATTTGTCGATGGAGCGATATCCTTAAACATTTGAGCATTGAGACTTTTGTCAGAGGTACATCCAGTTCTGCACTCATGCCTCCATATAGCGGTTGATCCCGGAGGTTGATCACACAGCCTGCCACCGCACCATACTGTTGGAGCCAGGAAAGCGCTGTTCGTATTTCGTCACCAGACCGTGCTGAGAACATCACATCATCGGCGTACGCGCCAGATCGAAAGGTCACAGAGCAGAGGCTAAGACTTTACAAGCGTCTCCGCAGTCCGTGAAGAGCTGGTTCGAGGGCAATGGAGAATAACATGGCAGAAAGAGGACAACCCTGTCTGACGGACCTGTTGATATGGACGGGGGCGGACAAATAGCCGTTAACCATAATTCTCGTGACCTTTCCATGGATCAAGCGAAGCACAACAGATGTCGTCATGCGCGGGATACCGATGTGTTCTATAACTGCACGCAGAAAACTATGCTCGACGCGATCGAAAGCGTGGTCAAAATCCAGCGCAACAAGAGCGCCGTGGAGACAGCATGTTTGCATCAGCGCCACCACGTCTCTATACGTGCTCAAAGTCGTAAACACATTAGTGTTGCCTCCCAGGCAGGTTTGATCAGTGTGCATGGCCGCCATTACCGTAGATCTGAGCCTCTCAGGGAGGATAGGTGTCAACAGCTTAAGTCGGTGTTTAGCATTGTCAGTGGTCGAAAATGAAGTGGGCGACAGCCTCCTCCGGGTTTCGGCACCGGAATCAACAGGCCCTCAGTCAATTCAGATGGTACTTGAAAATCGGAGTTCAGGAGTTCTCTGTACATCCTGACCTACATTGGTCCCATAAGATCAAAAAACCTTTTGTAAAATTCGTGAGGAAGTCCGTCAGGGCCTGGCGTTTTGTTGGGAGTACAGCGTAATATAGCCTCTCGTAGTCCTTCCAAAGTACTTCCGACAAGAGCGTGGCATCATCTTGAGGGTTCCGAGAGACAGGTAGGTCAAATAGGACTTCCCTGACTCCTACATACATGTTGTACTGTCGCTCGTAGGGAAGTGTATATGACTGTGAACGCTCGAACGATGTCCATTTGCGTTTCAGCTCTTCGTCCATCCTCAAAAAATGGTTCAAATGGCTCTGAGCACTATGGGACTTAACATCTGTGGTCATCAGTTCCCTAGAACTTAGAACTACTTAAACCTAACTAACCTAAGGACATCACACACATCCATGCCCGAGGCAAGATTCGAACCTGCGACCGTAGCGGTCACGCGGTTCCAGACCGAAGCGTCTAGAACCGCACGGCCATACCGGCCGGTGTCCATCCTCGGTCTCGACATCCGTAATGAGCTGCCTATCTTGAATGATATGGTGGAGGGAAGCGCCAGTGTCTATTGATTACACCTGTAGTGGAGTGTACGGTTAAACATCTACATCTACATCTACATATATACTGCGCTAGCCACCAAGCGGTGTGTGGCGGAGGGTACAATTCTTGCCAAAGTCATATCCCCCCCCCCTCCTCTGTTCCACGATAAACGACTGTCTGAACGCCTCAGTACGAGCTCTTATTTCCCTTATCTTTGAATGATGATCATTACGTGATTTTAAAGTTGGTGGTAATAATATATGCTCTACATCCTCGGCAAGATTGGATTTCGGAATTTAGTGAGCGGCCCCTTCTGTTTAGCGCGTCGTCTATCTGCAAGTGTGTCCTACTTCAAACTTTCTATGAGATTTGTAATGCTCTCGCGATGGCTAAATGTACCAGTCACGAATCTTGCCGCTCTTCTTCGGACATTCTCAGTCTCTTGAATCAGACCCAACTGGTAAGGGTCCCATACAGACGAACAATACTCTAAGACTGGACGAAATAACGTATTGTAAGCTATTTCCTTTGTTGAAGGACTGCATCGCTTCAGGATTCTACCAATAAACCGCAATCTAGAGTTCGCCTTACCCGTTACTTGTGTAATCTGATCATTCCATTTGAGATCATTTCGAATAGTCACACCCAGATACTTGACTGATGCTACCGCTTCCAAAGATGGATCATTTATTTTGTATTCATACATTAATGGGGATTTTCGCCTTGTTATACGCAGTAGGTTACACTTACTAATATTGGGAGATAACTGCCAGTCATTACACCACACATTTATTTTCTGCAAATCCTCATTGATTTGTTCACAACTTTCGTGTGATACTACTTTCCTGTAGACTACAGCATCATTGGCAAACAGTCTAAGGGAGGTGGTAAGCTCGTGGACCTGCGTGGGCGCTCCTGACCCCGTACGTTTACTCGCACGCGCGCACGGTTCTCAGCTGACAGTGTCGTTAATACGGAATACGTGACCCGAATGCGAAACAGCGCCGCGACGTGGCGAACAGCGCAAATAATTCATTGGACAGCGCAGTGGGAGGCGCGTCTGCGCCTGCGCGCCTGGCCAGATCTAATTGGCGCGCGCGTTTCCGCTGAAATGCGCCGCCGGCTTTGTGTTTCCGGCTGGGCAGGCCGCGGGCGCCCGGCCGGCTCCCAAATAAAAAGCCAGCCGGCGCGACGGCTAGCAAAAACAAAAGCGAGGTATTAGCGGCCACAAAGGCCGCCTGCTAATTCCGGTGCACGCCATAGGTCAGTGGTCAGTCGATGCCTCAGCGGCGTCCGCCAAGAATTCGCTGTCCGTCTGCAGCTCTGTGTTATTTAAAGGTAATGCTGCCGTTTTATAGGCAACTACGGTTTGAATGACTGCGGACCTCGGTTCAACTCGTACGTACACTAATTACTTTGCGAGCTTAAGTCTTTCGGCACTTATACCTTCTAACAGTAACTATACACGGTCGGGTCACATAATCTGACCATCGCGTATGTTCGACGTCAACGTGCAATAATCACTCTTAAATGGCAGGTGGCAGCACTAGCAGTGGACGGTATATAAAGCTCGTCGGGGCGACGCGGATTCCAGAGTGGTCGTTGCCTTAATGCAGAAACGGGGTGATCTATCTGACGTGCAAAAGGGCTTGCTTTGGGCCCAAAGGTGGAAGCATTTCCGAAACGGCTAAGTCTGTACACTGTTGGCGTGCCACCGTAAAGGTGTGCCGTGTATGGCAAAATGGCGCTATTCGAAACCAGAACTGCGGCAACAGTGGTGCACCACGGGCCGTAGATGACAGGACATGAGTACGGGCGAAAAGATGTGCAACTATGTCTTTTTCCAAAGCTGTTTCACAGAGGAAGACTGCACTGTAGTTCCTTCTCTAGATTGTCGGACGGTTGACAAAATGATAAATATCGAAATAGACGACAGAGAGATAGAGAAACAATTAAAATCGCTCAAAAGAGAAAAGGCCGCTGGACCTGATGGGATACCAGTTAGATTTTACACAGAGTACGCGAAGGAACGTGCCTCCCCCCCCCCCCCTCCCCCTCTACCTGCAGCGGTGTACCGTAGGTCTCTAGAGGAGCGTAGCGTTCCAAAGGATTGGAAAAGCGCACAGGTCATCCACGTTTTCAAGAAGGAACGTCGAACAAATGTGCAGAACTATAGACCTATATCTCTAACGTCGATCAGTTGTAGAATTTTGGAACACGTATTATGTTCGAGTGTAACGACTTTCTGGAGGCTAGAAATCTACTCTGTAGGAATCAGCATAGGTTTCGAAAAAGACGGTCGTGTGAAATCCAGCGCGCGCTATTCGTCCACGAGGTAGATGCCGTGTTTCTTGACTTCCGCAAGGCGTTCGATACAGTTCCCCACAGTCGTTTAATGAAGTAAGAGCATATGGACTATCAGACCAATTGTGTGATTGGACTGAAGAGCTCCTAGACAACAGAATGCAGCATGTCATTCTCAATGGAGAGAAGTCTTCCGAAGTAAGAGCGATTTCAGGTGTGCCGCAGGGGAGTGTCGTAGGACCGTTGCTATTGGCAATATACATAAATGACCTTGTGGATGACATCGGAAGTTCACTGAGGCTTTTTGCGGATGATGCTGTGGTATATCTAGAGGTTTTAACAATGGAAAATTGTACTGAAATGCAGGAGGACCTGCAACGAATTGACACATGATGCAGGGAATGGCAATTGAATCTCAGTGTAGACAAGTGTAATGTGCTGTGAATACATAGAAAGAAAGATCCCTTATCATTTAGCTACAATATAGCAGGTCAGCAACTGGAAGCAGTTAATTCCATAAATTATCTGAGAGTAGGCATTAGGAGGGATTTAAAATGGAATGATCATATAAAGTTGATCGTCGGTAAAGCAGATGCCAGATTCATTGGAAGAATCCTACGGAAATGCAATTCAAAAACAAAGGAAGTAGGTTACAGGAAACATGTTCGCCCACTGCTTGAATACTGCTCACCAGTGTGGGATCCGTACCAGATAGGGTTGATAGAAGAGATAGAGAAGATCCAACGGAGAGTAGCGCGCTTCGTTACAGGATCATTTAGTAATCGCGAAAGCGTTACTGAGATGATAGATAAACTCCAGTGGAAGACTCTGCAGGAGAGACGCTCAGTAGCTAGGTACGGGCTTTTGTTGAAGTTGCGAGAACATACCTTCACCGAGGAGTCAAGCATTATATTGCTCCCTCCTACGTATATCTCGCAAAGAGACCATGAGGATAAAATCAGAGAGATTAGAGCCCACACAGCACAATCTTTCTCTCCACGAACAATACGAGACTGGAATAGAAGGGAGAACCGATAGAGGTACTCAAGGTACCCTCCGCCACACACCGTTACGTGGCTTGCGGAGTATGGATGTAGATGTAGAACTGTTGCGTAACAAATGAACAAGGGGGCTACCAACAGTGTACGTTCAACGACCGTTGTTGCTGAGCTTGTGCCTCAGCAGCAGGCACCTGTTTCATGCACCTGTTCATCCGCGACGAAAGCTGGAATTTACACGCCAATACCGCAACTAGACATCAACTGTGCGGCGACAGGTGGCTTTTTCAGTTGAATCACGTTTTATGCTCCATCAGACAGATGGCTGTTGGCGTGTACGGCGTGAAACGTCTGATAGCAAAGGGTCCAGACCGGAGGAGGGAACCCCGTGGTCTGTGGAATGTCTTCGTGACATTCCGTGGGTAACCTCTTCCTTCTGGAAGGCACAAAGGATCAAAACAAATATGCATCTATCCTTCGGGGACATGTCCACCCCTAGATGTAGTTCGTTTTTCCGCGGCACGATGGCATCTACCAGCAGAATAAAGCAACGTACCACACAGTTCGCAGTGTACGTGCGTGGTTCGATGGGCAACAGGACGAATTTAATGTACTCTCCTGCCCACCAAATTCTGCGGATTTAAACACAGTCTAGAATCTCTGGACCACCTCGATCGGGCTGTTCGCGCCATGGATCCTCAACCGAGAAACTTAGCACAATCTGTCACGGCACTGGAATCGGTATGCTCCACATCCATCCAGAACCTTACTGACTCTCTTCCCGCACGTGTCGCAGTGGTCCGCGCTGCAGAAGGCGCCGCTACTGGCGGTTGCGAGATGGTCGCATTAACGTGACAGGAGTCCGCCACGATAGCTGAGTGGCCGAATGCTGTCTAAAGGGGCCCGGTTGGATTCCCGGCTGGGTCGGAGATTTTCTCCGCTCAGGGACTCGGTGCTCTGTTATCTTCATCATCATATATCCCCATCGACATGCAAGTCGCCGAAATGGCGTCAACTCAAAAGACTTGCACCAGGCGACCGGTCTACCCGACGGGAGGCCCTAGCCACACGACATTTCATTTCATTTCAACGTGACTGGACAGTGTAGCAGTGCTGTTTCATGATTCACTAGATACACTGGCAATGACGGACAGGGTGAGCAGTAATCTAGGACTGTTTGCTGATAACGCTGTAGTGTATGGCAAAGTGTCGTCTTTGAGTAACTGTAGGAGGATAAGGGTTGACTTGTACAGAATTTCTATTTGGTGTGAAGAATGGAAGGTTACTCTAAATGTGAACAAATGAAAGTTAACACAAATGAGTGGTAAAAACAATTATGTACTGTTCGAATACAGTGTTAGTGGTATACTGCCTCTCCCAGCCACATCGATTAAACATCTAGGCGTAACGTTGCAAAGCGAGAAGAAATGGAAAGAGCACGTCAGGTACGTACCAGGGCAGACGAATGGTACACTTTGGTTTATTAAGAGGATTGCAGTGAAATTAGTTGTTGTTGTTGTGGACTTCAGTACTTTTTACGTATTTGACAGTCTGATGCCTTCACTATTCCTTCTCTCAAAGCTATCCATTCGTTTTCAACTGTATTCTTTCTTGAGTTGTCAGTCATTGCCTAATGCTCCCTTCGTAACTCACAACAATTTCTTCTTCTTTAAGGTGTACAATTCCCATATACTTAATTTTCCACCTTCTTGCAATTACTTTCCATCTACAGTTCATAGCAAATAAATTACGGCCAGAGCGCACATTTGCTGCTGGAAATGCCTTACAATTTAAAATCTGGTACCGAAATTTCTGTATTACAATCAATCCGATACCTTCCTGCGTGTCCAGTCCTCTTCCACATACACAGACTTCTTTCACGATTCTTGAACCTACTATTAGCGAGGATTAAATTATGACATGAAACTCTACCAGGCGGCTTCATCTCTCATTCATTCCCCCCCCCCCCCCCCTTTCATATTGTCTTACCGCTTTTCCGTCTCTTCCTTTTCCTACTATCGAATTCCAAGTGTAGCTATCTATAAAGGTCATGTAGAGATCATTGTGCGACCCAGTCTTCGCCAATTCACGGGTGTAAAGCTATTGGCTCTGAGCACTATGGGACTCAACTTCTGAGGTCATCAGTCCCCTAGAACTTAGAACTTCTTAAACCTAACTAACCTAAGGACATCACATACATCCATGCCCGAGGCAGGATTCGAACCTGCAACCGTAGCGGTCGCGTGGTACCAGACTGTAGTGTCTAGGACCGCTCGGCCACCCCGACCGGCTGTAAAGCTATATTTGCTGCCAACAGGTTGTATCAACACGCGATTGTTATGGAAATGCTCCATGAACCCAATGAGAAACTCTGGGGGACGACTATGTTCTTCTTGCGAAACAGTATTGAGAGAGTTTAGAAATCAGCATCTGAGATAAGGACCGAAAAGACATGCTACGAGACAAAAAGGCCCATACTGAAGCATAGAGAGAGTCGTTTTTCCCTGGCTCCATCTACGAGTGGAACAGGAAAGGGAATGACTAGCACCGATACAAAGTACCTTCCGTCATGCACTGTACGTTCGCTTGCGAAGTAAGTATGTAAACGCAAATTAAGAGACTGAGCTTACGTTGCGAAGGACGGAAAGATAACGGTCGTCCAGATCCATATTTAAGTGTTTTCTCTGTAGCTTTTAGGACCAATGTGGGAGTGATCCCTCATCCACATCCTGAAGGTTGGTTTTAAAACCACAGTGCTTTACAATTAATGTAATTGTCTGTCCTTGCCTTTCTCCGACCTTGAACTGACTTGGCAAGCCAGTTAGTTATATAGGGAGCTTCAATTTACAGTGGAATCCGAACAACGGTGCGACTTGATTTTCACACACAGCAATCATTGTCAGAAGAGAGAAACGTGAAAAATGACAGCCAAACTCCATGTAGCGACGGAGGACGTGACCTTTGGATTTGTAGTCTAATACCGATATAGCAACCAATGCTATTAACGTAAACATCACTCACGGATTAGCCCTTAGACCTGATCTGCGACCTGAGGTGCGATCTATGGCTGTGGGACATGTGATAAGTATGTCGCCAAACGCTTCAGTCGTTTTTGCCAGTAGATGAACCCTGATAATGCTGCTGCTTCTTTATTCGAGCACCTCCTCATTTGGCCTTGCAAGGGCTGAGTGAACCCCGTTCCAGACCTCTCTACCTCAGGAAAATCTGAAAGGTATCGGGGATGGCGCCTAGGTCCATCAGCATAGAAGGCAGCGACACTGACCACTCAACTACGGACGCAGACTACGATATTTACAATTATAATTCAGATTCCGTCTAGTATCAGGCAGTTACACAGAGATCTCTGGCATTATGAGGACAGGCATCTTACAGCTGAAAGCGCATTCCAATTTTTACTCAATACATGTATGTTAAGACCTGAATACGTGGCTGGAGATTAGGTAGTTCTATTAGCTAGTGAATAGATACTGAACACAACTAGGTAGAAAAGAACGTGATACACCTTGTCTACAAGAAGGAATCAGTTAAAAGGACAATCGAGAGGCATCAACGAATAGTCAATCTGGTAATGGAGGAGAGTGTGGGGGCTAAAATGTTTAGAGGGAGAGCACAGCATTACGACAGTAAAGAGGTTCAAATAGGTGTCGGTTGCTGCTGTTCTGCAAATATGATGAGGCTTGTACACGACAGATTAGTGCAGAGAGCGTGCCATTGTTAGAACTGAAGACCACAACAACTGCAGCTAGGAAAAATACTTTGAGAGTAAATGATAACTAGCATCAATACGAGCAGGGGTGGTGGGGAAATGAGATGACATAAGCACAACATTGGAACGGTTGGAGCAGCTTCCACAAAATATCTTAGCAAAACATTCGAACTCGAGCGATATTAGTGTCGAATCCGTTGTTTTCGTTACGCCAATTCGTGGGTCCTGATGCGGTAGGAACGGATGACATGTAAAATATAGCTCTGGAATGCTTGAAGCTATTTCGATCATTTTTGGTACTCGTCTAACGTACTACATGGGGAAAATATAGTGTGGTACTAAATACCCCTAGCGCTCCAAGAGGTAAACACGCGTTATGGAAAGAAAAGGGTACAGGTAAGTAACTCTGGGAATGCTAGGAAAGACGTCTACTACCGAATCGTTTGCTATTTAAGAAAAATAACGTCGAGGTCAGATATCCCTAACATAAATAACAGCTAAAAAGTCAAGTGGATGGGACTGACACAGCTGCATTTCCGCGGCTGCTGCTAACCAATTTACGCCCCTGTAACGGTTTGCTACAGGTCTCTGGCGTGGGGATTTCAGTGTGTATCAGAGCTGCAAACATGTACCTGCAAACAAAGGGGAAATTACCCGCGTAACTTCATTTTTTCGAGGTGATAATTAAAATTTTACATATAACCATCCTATGCTTCACATCAAAAGAATTATTTCTGTTAATGAAGAGGGGACATTGTATTGCTGTCAGCGACGACAAAGGAGTTGGCAGATAAGTTGAACGGATTGGGTAATGTTCTGAAAAGGGTTTACAAGATAAATGTAAACAAACATAAAACAAGGGCGATGAAATGTAGATCAATGAGATCAAGATATACTGAGGGAGGGCCGGCCGAAGTGGCCGTGCAGTTAAAGGCGCTGCAGTCTGGAACCGCAAGACCGCTACGGTCGCAGGTTCGAATCCTGCCTCGGGCATGGATGTTTGTGATGTACTTAGGTTAGTTAGGTTTAACTAGTTCTAAGTTCTATGGGACTAATGACCTCAGCAGTTGAGTCCCATAGTGCTCAGAGCCATTTGAACCTTTTTTTTTTTTTTACTGAGGGAGTTAGATTAGGAAATGAGGTAGTAAAACAGTACACAACTTTTGCCATTTGGGCAGCAAAATAACTGGCGATGATCCGATGGTTCAACAAGTGAGACGACATAAAACGGTGACTGGCAACAAAATGAAAAGCGTTTCTGAAAAAGAGAAATTTTTAACGCCTAATATAAAGTTAGATGTCCTTTCTGAAACAACTAGTTTGGAGTGTAGCGTTATCTGGAGGTGAAAACATGGACAATAAGCAAAACAGACAAGAAGAGTGTATAAGATTTCGGAATGTGATGTAACATAAGAATGCTGAAGATCATATGGGGCAGATGAATGAACAATGTACTGGACCAAACTGGAAGCCGGCCGGTGTGGCCGAGCGCTTCTAGGCGCTACAGTCTAGAATCGCGCGACCGCTGCGGTCGCAGTTTCGAATCCTGCCTCGGGCCTGGATGTGTGTGATGTCCTTAGGTTAGTTCGGTTTAAGTAGTTCTAAGTTCTAGGGGAATGATGACCTCAGATATTAAGTCCCATAGTGCTCAGAGCCATTTGAACCATTTGAACCAAACTGAGGATAAACATATGAATGGATAGTATGGTGAGTGGATAGTACGTATCGTGAGGCATCACGGTATCGTCAGTTTAGTAATAGAAACAAGTGTGGTTAGGTTAGGTTAGGTTAGTGGTGTTTAACGTCCCGTCGACAACGAGGTCATTAGAGACGGAGGGCAAGCTCGGGTTAGGGAAGGATGGGGAAGAATATCGGCCGTGCCCTTTCTAAGGAACCATCCCGGCATTTGCCTGAAACGATTTAGGGAAATCACGGAAAACCTAAATCAGGATGGCCGGACACGGGATTGAACCGTCGTACTCCCGAATGCGAGTCCAGTGTGCTAACCACTGCGCCACCTCGCTCGGTAACAAGTGTGGGGGATAAATATTGCAGAGAGACAAAGCTTCAGTACAATACGCAAGTCTAATTGGATGTACACTATGTGCTCGAAAGTATCCGGACACCACCAAAAACATATTTTTCATATTAGGTGCATAGTTCTGCCACCTACTGTCAGGTACTCCCATATCACCGACCTCGGTAGTCATTATACGAGGGCTATCCACAAAGTACATTACGTTTTGGAATTAAAAATAAATAAAGTATTGGAATTTTTTTATTATTTACAGATGAAAGCCACACTTCAATACTACACTCCTGGAAATTGAAATAAGAACACCGTGAATTCATTGTCCCAGGAAGGGGAAACTTTATTGACACATTCCTGGGGTCAGATACATCACATGATCACACTGACAGAACCACAGGCACATAGACACAGGCAACAGAGCATGCACAATGTCGGCACTAGTACAGTGTACATCCACCTTTGGCAGCAATGCAGGCTGCTATTCTCCCATGGAGACGATCGTAGAGATGCTGGATGTAGTCCTGTGGAACGGCTTGCCATGCCATTTCCACCTGGCGCCTCAGTTGGACCAGCGTTCGTGCTGGACGTGCAGACCGCGTGAGACGACGCTTCATCCAGTCCCAAACATGCTCAATGGGGGACAGATCCCGAGATCTTGCTGGCCAGGGTAGTTGACTTACACCTTCTAGAGCACGTTGGGTGGCACGGGATACATGCGGACGTGCATTGTCCTGTTGGAACAGCAAGTTCCATTGCCGGTCTAGGAATGGTAGAACGATGGGTTCGATGACGGTTTGGCTGTACCATGCACTATTCAGTGTCCCCTCGACGATCACCAGTGGTGTACGGCCAGTGTAGGAGATCGCTCCCCACACCATGATGCCGGGTGTTGGCCCTGTGTGCCTCGGTCGTATGCAGTCCTGATTGTGGCGCTCACCTGCACGGCGCCAAACACGCATACGACCATCACTGGCACCAAGGCAGAAGCGACTCTCATCGCTGAAGACGACACGTCTCCATTCGTCCCTCCATTCACGTCTGTCGCGACACCACTGGAGGCGGGCTGCACGATGTTGGGGCGTGAGCGGAAGACGGCCTAACGGTGTGCGGGACCGTAGCCCAGCTTCATGGAGACGGTTGCGAATGGTCCTCGCCGATACCCCAGGAGCAACAGTGTCCCTAATTTGCTGGGAAGTGGCGGTGCGGTCCCCTACGGCACTGCATAGGATCCTACGGTATTGGCGTGCATCCGTGCGTCGCTGCGGTCCGGTCCCAGGTCGACGGGCACGTGCACCTTCCGCCGACCACTGGCGACAACATCGATGTACTGTGGAGACCTCACGCCCCACGTGTTGAGCAATTCGGCGGTACGTCCACCCGGCCTCTCGCATGCCCACTATACACCCTCGCTCAAAGTCCGTCAACTGCACATACGGTTCACGTCCACGCTGTCGCGGCATGCTACCAGTGTTAGAGACTGCGATGGAGCTCCGTATGCCACGGCAAACTGGCTGACACTGACGGCGGCGGTGCACAAATGCTGCGCAGCTAGCGCCATTCGACGGCCAACACCGCGGTTCCTGGTGTGTCCGCTGTGCCGTGCGTGTGATCATTGCTTGTACAGCCCTCTCGCAGTGTCCGGAGCAAGTATGGTGGGTCTGACACAGCGGTGTCAATGTGTTCTTTTTTCCATTTCCAGGAGTGTATTTTT
Organism: Schistocerca serialis cubense; assembly: GCF_023864345.2. Lineage (NCBI taxonomy): Eukaryota > Metazoa > Arthropoda > Insecta > Orthoptera > Acrididae > Schistocerca > Schistocerca serialis. The sequence goes on along the minus strand of NC_064641.1, from coordinate 247,127,316 downwards.
CTACATAGTTCCATTTAAATTAAGGCACTTGTCGTAGCGATGGACGGGCTTGGAAATTCCTTCGTCGTAAAATTCGGCCGCCTGCGCCATCGACCACGTGGTTACCTCTTCTTGAAACTGCGTCGTCATCAAAACGCTGCATAGCCAACCACTTCTTCATTGCTGGGAATAAGTGGAAGTCGCTCGGTGCCAGGTCGGGACTGTACGGCGGATGAGGAAACAACTCCCACTTAAAAGATTCGAGAACTTCACGAGCGGCATTTGCCGTGTGGGCCCGAGCGTTGTCGTGAATCAGCAAGATCTTTGAGCCCAACTTTCCCCTGCGCTTGTTTTGTACTGCTCTTCTGAGGTTGTGCAGAGTTTGGCAATACCTTTGAGAGTTTATTGTAGTGCCTATTTCCAGGATATCCACAAAAATCACACCTTTTCTGTCCCAAAAGAGGTAACCACGTGGTTGAAGGCGCAGGCGGCCGAATTTTACGACGAAGGAATTTCCAAGCTCGTCCATCGCTACGGTAAGTGCCTTAATTTAAATGGCAACTAATTAGAAAAGTAGTATTTAAGTGTGGCTTTGATCTGTATATAATAAAAAAATTCCAATACTTCATTTATTTTTAATTCCAAAATGTAATGTACTTTGTGGAGAGCGCTCATACATCGTGAGATAGCAGAATGGGGCGCTCCGCGGAACTCTCGGACTTCGAACGTGGTCAGGTGATTCGGTGTTACCTGTGTCATACATCTGTTCGCGAGATTTCCACACTCCTAAATATCCCTAGGTCCACTGTTTCCGATGTGATAGTGAAGTGGAAACGTGAAGAGAGACGCACAGCCAACGCACGCGCCGACCTCGACTGTTGACTGACTGAGACCGCCGGGAGTTGAACAGGGTCGTAATGTGTAATAGGCAGACTACTTTCCATACAATCATACAGGAATTCTAAACTGCATCAGAATCCACTGCAAGTACTACGGCAGTTAGTTGCGAGGTGATAACACTTGGATTTCATGGTCGAGCGGCTGCTCATAAGACACACATCACGCCGGTAAATGCCAAACGACGCCTCGCTTGGTGAAGAAGCGTAAACAATGGACGATTGAAATTGGATAACGTTGTGTGGAGTGACGAATCACGGTCCACAAGGTGTGGGTATCGCGAATGCCCGGTGAACGTCACCTGCCAGTGTGTAGTGCAACAGTAAAATTCGGAGGCGGTGGTGTTATGGCGTGGTCGTGTTTTTCATGGAGGGGGACTGCACCCCCTGTTGTTTTGCGTGGCACTATCACAGCACAGGCCAACACTGATGTTTTAAGCATCTTCTTGTTTCACACTGTTGAAGAGCAATTCGGGGATGGCGGCTGCATCATTAAAGATGATCGAGCACCTGTTCATAATAAACGGCCTGTGGCCGAGTGGTTGTACGACAATAACATCCCTGTAACGGACTGGTCTGCACAGAGTCCTGACCTGAATCCTGTAGAACACCTCTGGGATGTTTTGGAACGCCGAATTAGTACCAGGCTTCACCGACCGACATCGATACCTCTCCTCAGTGAAGCACTCCGTGAAGAACGGGCTGCCATTCCCCAAGAAACATCCCAACACCTGATTTAACGTATGCCTGCGAGAGTGGAAGCTGTCATCATGGCAAAGGGTGGGCCAACACCATACCGATGGAGGGCACCACGAACTTTTAAGTCATTTTCAGCCAGGTGGCCGGATACTTTTGATCACATAGTGTAGAGTGTAGTTGTTATACCGAGATGACGAGGGTTGTGCAAACGGACTAGCATGGCGAGCTGCATTAAATCTGCAGACAACAAAAGGAACCAGAATAACAAAACACGATACGCCTTTGTTTTATCAACAAAAAAAACAGCGGATGGTTCTTCGATTTCCATCACTCAGGTTAAGGAGTTGTTGTTGTCTATCTGTTTGCGCGGAAGTACTGCTTTGCTCCAGGGGTGCCCTGTGGCGGCCAAGACATCTGCATTAACTGAACATCAGTATGTAAAACTACTCACGTACCGAATTATTTTTACGCCAAAACTGTGATCAAGATACGAAGAACGTAAAATGACTACTAGCGACAAGCGGTACATTTGAGTACAGACCTGAAGCAGCACTGTTTCAAATGAGCCACAAGTTCTGTTTGTAGTGATTCAGTTACGTTAGGGGAAGCATAAATCAGGGCTGGAGAGTGCACGGCCGGAGTTGCGGTCCTTCCGGTGGTGGGTATCGGGGACTCCCCGGGCTGGGGTTGGGGACTGGGGGCTCCCCGGAAGCGCGGCAGCGATAGCGGCGGGCCGGAAGCGGGCTGGCAGTGCGGCGGCCAGCGGGATGATTTAATTACGGGCGGCTGACGGCCGACACGCCAGCCAGTGCTGCCATCAATTACGCGGGAGCAGCGGCAGGTAGGCCACCAGTTAATGGCGAGCTGTCGCCGTCCGAGCACAGTCCACTCCAGTACGCTGGTCGATACCCAGCAGTCCGCAGCGGCCGAGCAACAGGCGCGGAGAGGCGAAAAGGAGAAGGACAGACGGACGCCGTCCCAGGCCGCAGTAAGCCTGCCTACGTACTAAATGCTCCGCAGATCGGTTATCTCGTTTACACCATGATGACAATGATGAAGAAAAGAAGTAAAGCAGTTCCATCTGGATTATTGGAGACCACAATGTGTGTGCTCACTGAAGCGCTCTGCCGGAGGTGAGACCGAACATCCGAAGGTGCTGGACTTACACTGACAAGCCAAGATAATACTACCATTGCTCTCCGCGAGATGCAGCGGCACTACGAACACGTGTCGCCGTAAGGTAACTTCGAGGGGCGCTCCATACTGATTTACACCTCATTTTCCCGCACCACTCACCATTACAGTTGCAAGTTTGCCCTAATTATAAGTGGCAGGACAATCACGAGAAGTGTAATTGCTGCACAGTACAACCCAGTACATGAGCGGGCAACGTGAAGTGTGATCATCAAGGGCAGCCCTGGACGAAGCAAACCAAAGACTGCGATTCCTTGTCAGAACACTTAGAAGGTGCAACAGCTCTACTAAAGAGACTGCTTACACCACGCTTATCCCCCCTATTCTGTAGTATTGCTGTGCGGTGTGGGATCCGCATCAGGTGGGACTGACGGATGACTTCGAAAAAGTACAAAGAAGGGCAGCTCGTTTTGTATTATCGCGAAATAGGGGAGACAGTGTCACAGACATGATACGTGAATTGGAGTGGCAATCATTAAAACAAAGGCGTTTTTCGTTGCGACGGGATTTTCTCATGAAATTTCAGTCACCAGTTTTCTCCTCAGATAGCGAAAACATTCTGTTGGCACCCATCTACATAGAAAGAAATGATCATCACGATAAAATAAGAGAAATTAGGGCTCGCACAAAAAAATTTAAGTGCTCGTTTTTTCTGCGTGCCGTTCGAGAGCGGAGACAGCTTGAAGGTGGTTCATTGAACCCTCTGCCAGGCACTTTATTGTGAAAAACGGAGTGATCACGTAGATGTAGAAGCGGTGTTTGTTGAAGAAGGGTGACTGATGGCAGTGTGAGGAGAGTGTGCACTGTCACGAAAAGTGCCCTTGCAACACGACAACTCTTGTCCCAATACGAGTCAGAAAACCACGGCTGCAATCGCTGAAATGGGGTTCCTGGTACTGCAACATATACCGTGTAAGTAGGCTGTTTAGGTTTTTATATTGGTAACGTCACCTAGCGCTCTGTATGAAAATCACTGACTGTGCTGGTTTGCATTGTTGGAATATTTGCTATTGTAGTGTTGGGCAGTTGGAGGTGAGCCGCCAGCAGTGGTGGATGCGGGAAGAGAGATGGCAGAATTTTGAGAGCGGACGATCTGGACGTGTGTCCATCAGAAAGAGTAAATTTGTAATATTGGATATCATGGACTGATATATATTATGACTTTTGAACGCTATTAAGGTAAATACATTGTTTGTTCTCTATCAAAATCTTCATTTGCTAACTATGCGTATCAGTAGTTAGTGCCTTCAGTAGTTAGTATATTTTATTTAGCTGGCAGTATTGGCACTCGCTGTATTGCAGTAGTTCGAGTAACGAAGATTTTTGTGAGGTAAGTGATTCATGAAAGGTATAGGTTATTGTTAGTCAGGGCCATTCTTTTGTAGGGATTATTGAAAGTCAGATTGCGTTGAGCTAAAAATATTGTGGACCAGTTTAGTGATTATCAGAATAAGTAAAGAGAGAAATGTCTGAGTACGTTCAGTTTTGCTCAGCTGTTTGAAAATCAACTAACGTAAGAGGTTTACCAGCACGGTAATTCATTAATTTTTCTAAGGGGATGTTTCAACCGTATTCCGCTGACTTGGCCCCTACAACTTCTGTAGGCCGCCTCCCCCCCCCCCCCCCCCCTCCGTCACACTTTTCAGGAATCTGTCGCACCCACTGAACGATGGCTGCTCGCAATTCCTAGAAATCGGCGAAATGATGTCGTCCGCGGATAGATTTCTTCACAGCCCCGATCAAGTGCTAATCAAAAAGGACCAAGTGAGGAGAATACGGTGGGAGTGTCAATATATAGAACCCCATGTAAGTGATTGTGCCCGTGGTTTCCAGACTCGTATGGGGACGAGCGCTGCCGTGTTGCAAAAGCCATTTTTCGCGACGATGCACACTCTCCACACACTGCCACCAATCGCCTGTGAATATCCGTAGTGCTTACACCCTCCTTCCACAGAAGCCGAGTCATCGCTGTCACTGATGATCACACTCCAGGTTGGCCACTCACGTAATGGCAGCAATACTAAGCAGGGGTTACACTAATAGTGATTGTCCTGTCCCTTACAGACCAAATCACGATATACTTGGAACTGTAACGATGTTTCAAATGGAGCATCATGAATAATGGGAAAAAAAGAGTGTAAATCAACATGTAACGCCCCTCACATATATGTGGGGCAGAGACGAATGGAAAATCATTGCGCCGACGATATGGATAGCAAATGGGGAAATCTACTGACGTAAGCGACTTTGATAACAGGCCGATTTATTAATAAAGGAAATACATTCCCTGTATGAGTCCGCTACCATTGTGAATATTTTACGAACAAACTGTCTCGAATGCTTTTCTCATTTACTACGCCGTTTAGGCTACTGTCTCCATCAGATCGAAACTTTTAACTTTCAAAACAAAGTTCAGTGTCATTATTAAAATCGGGACGCTGCGATTAGACATACGTTTTTAATACAGGCACTTGTAATCTCCCCTCTCCTTCCTTCTTCCAGCTATTGTCCACATTAAACAATGCCGAGTCCAAGTAATTAATAAGCAAAGTCTTCATGAAGATTTTGAGAGGAGTGAAGATTACAATAAACTTTCAAGTTTATTTAGCTTTTCATGTCGAGATGGCTCCAGTTCTTCTTGTCTAAGGGTCTGATTCTTGAAGCTGAAAACCTCACATCACCTTCTCACGACTGGTGAGAACTACATAAATTTGAAGATGGTTGTTGCAGAATTTTTTTACGTAAATATATTTTCTCACATTTTAGTATATCATACAGTCTTTTCACTTTTCACGTTAACAAAGGCGTAATTACATTGTTCGCATCTATTATACAAAAATACGTCCGATAACATCAGAAGCAAGCTTACTGCTGTCATACTCAGCGGAAAAAACAATATTCCAAAGGTTTTTTGGATTTTTCTTCGCAAATGAATTCCTAGTAGCTTTCGTTACATTATTAATTTAGATTATTATTTCATAAATGAATCCAGAAATAAACCTAGAAAACAGCACAAGCTGACCACTGTGGCCGAGCGGTTCTAGGCGCTTCAGTCCACAACCGCGCTGCTTCTACAGTCGCAGGTTCGAATCCTGCCTCGGGCATGGATGTGTGTGATGTCCGTAGGTTAGTTAGGTTTAAGTAGTTCTAAGTCTAGGGGACTGATGACTTCAGATGTTAAGTCGCATAATGCTTAGAGCCATTTGAACCATTTTTTTTTAAATAGCACAGGATTACGTGATCAATGAGAAATTTTAAGTGTGCAAATATTTCGAAATTTCAAATGTTTCTAAACAAGTAATTTTAACAGTACATTGAGAACTAGTACTTATCGATTATAACATCGAAAGTAAAATATCTTATAAAGTAATTCCTGTTCATAAATTTTAGCTTGAAATACAACATACTGTGTATAAAATTATATGAAAGTTTTCAGAATAGCTACTGAGATAATACTGGCCTGTCCAAAATTCGAAAAATAATACTGGTATCGACAACTACTGTTGAGGAAAAGTAATACTAGATTAGGAAGTCCCGTTACACACTGAACCTTGTTTTTCAAGTTCTAAGTTTCAGTCTGATGGAGGCAATAACCTAAACGGCGTAATCAATGAGAAAATATATTACGTGACCTAGACGACTTTAGTCACAAAAAGGATACATTATTAAGGTCCGGCGCCAGTGAAGGAGCATCTGGGAAACAGAGAAACTGATAGGCTGTTAATGTGCTGCTATCATCAGCGGCGAAAGCAGGAGTAGGTGCACGATAACTGTCCGTGTCACAAGGCCAGTGTCTTCCTACACTGGTTTGAGAAACATGTGACTGAAATCACACTGATGTTTTGGACACCAAATTCGCATGATCTGAACCCGATGGGACAAATCTGAGATACAACGCGCGTAAGCTCCATACCCACAAATCACCAGTCTGTAATATATGGGAAATGCATGACCTGTTCCTAGACACCCAGAGCCAAACACCTCCGGAAACCTACCACGAGCTCGTCGAATCCAAGCAAAGCAGATCGTTGCCCTATTGCGTTCCAAGGGTGAACCACTTCGTCATGCATGTGGTCATAATGTTTTGTCACACCAGTGTATCGTTTCCTGAACGTGCCTACGTGCTCGTCCTGCTTGCTATTGTGGACGCTACAGCTTGTTTCCGGAGTCGGAAGGACATACTTTTTTGTTCAGGCTGCAAACGACGCGCAGGTCTTCCCCTAATCCTTCTAAATGGTTAGTCTGCTCCTACTACGCTGGCTTGCGGATTTGTGACCTTCCATGAGGGAGGTGTTTTCCAGCACAAATTGGAAAGAACTGAAAGTCCTGGGTGAAAGCACTACTTTATAGAAGACTGCTATCTGCGGGAGTAGGAAGTAGCCAATGAAAATGTCTACATTCTGCTTGTGAGTCTGAGTGCCTGAAAGGGCTAAACGTAAATAAGTTCGTGGAGCAGTTTACAGCTCGTCAAATCGAGATGTCGGACGGTGGAACTCCCGGTCTCCAATTCGTCTTTCCCCGTTTTCTAGGCTCTCGTGAGCGCACACGTGCTACGTAAGCAGTGGTCACACAACGTCGAACGCACCCAGATGTTAACTGGAGGCGATGTTCAGTGAACGAAGCAAATTTGGCGAGACTTAACTGAAGCCAACAAATTACATCCGATTCTATGCAAACTGGAGTTTGGTGTTTTTTGCGCCAGTTTTTCCATTTCGAAGTTTGTGGAAACTGCTTGCAAGTGTTGTTAGGAACCAGTTGGAGGAGATATATGGACTGTAAGTGGGGTACATATTCTACTCGAGTGGTCATATCACGGTATCTTCCTGAGACTAATTAAATTACTCCAGATATTTAATTATTAGATTTGGAGTAGCGACTAGCTTAACTTCGTTTCGCATGTCATGACCGATTTGTTAGTCACAGTGCACAAGCCGCGCAAGACATCGACTTTACGGTGTACATCCGGCAGAAGGAACGGTACCCTTAGTCAGTTGACTCACTCGGAGATGCCGGAAAGGTATATGGCCGAAATATCAGTTGAAGAAACAGGTTTGCTGTGGGTGAACGCCCGAAATCGAATGGATCATGGAATGCGCTGCGAAAACACTAAGATGCATACATGTACCGTAGTTTATTGATAATAGTTTAAATGACTACACGAATTAGGTACTTTTTCATACTTAGCACAACGCGTTTCGAGAATTTATTCTCATTTTCAGGTGCAAATATTTATTCTGCGTGATGTTTGCAGTTTGTTCCTCCGCCTTTCTAGCACTGTAGTCGTCTTTTTGAGGTTACACTTCAATCGGAAAAATGGACAAAATAAATTCTGGGATTTTTTCACGTTTTAAAGTCAGAAATGCTATTTTCCTCTGTTTGCTTACATGTACTCTGCCTCTTCCATTACAGAGAATATCACATACATGCAAATCATCAGTCACAGTATTTGTTTTTGAAATCACAATACGGTAGGCGGATATTATCACAATTTCACAAATAGTGTGAATACACAGGTGCTACATTTTCTGTGGATTACATTATTAATATAAAGTTATCACTTATAAATTTCTTTTATCTATACTATTACCGATTTTTAAATTACTGACTACGCTTTATTTCTATTTCCTTGCAAATGATGAAGGATGGATGGAAGTTCGGGTTTATCATCCCGGCGACGTCAAGGTCATTTGAGACGGAGCAAAAGCTCGGATTATGTGAAGGATGGGAAAGGAAATCGGCCGTGCTCTTTCAAAGGAACCATCCCAGCATTTGACTGGAGCGATCTCAGAAATTCACGGACAATCTAAATTTGGATGGCTGGACGCGGGTTTGAACTGTTGTCTTCCTGGAAAATGTGGGACAGAGGCTCTGAAGAACTGGCCACTTTTATGGAATTTACAATAGTTGTTACAAATAAGACAAACATTTGAAAAAAGTTAGCTGCTTCGCTATCTACTTCGTCGCTCAGATTTATTTATTTATTTATTTTTTACCCTTGCTTTTCGTGATGTACGAGGGTTGAAACTTTAATAGTGGTAACTATTTATTTACAGCTCGTAAAAAATAGATACGTGTTTCAAAGTTTTTCTGACGTTCAAAGTAGTCACCAGCATTGTGTATAACCCGTTGTCAGCGATGTGGAAGTCGTAGGACACTCTTAGCAGTGCCACCTGTGTTGACAGTTCGAGTGGCGCAGTATATTATGTTGACACCGACCTACATAGGGAGGAAGGATCACTACGATAAAATAAGGGAAATCAGGGCTCGTACGGAAAGATATAGGTGTTCATTCTTTCCGCGCGCTATACGAGATTGGAATAATAGAGAATTGTGAAGGTGGTTCGATGAACCCTCTGCCAGGCACTTAAATGTGATTTGCCGAGTGTCGATGTCGATGTAGAAGTCGTAGGATACTCTTAGCAGTGCCAGTTGTGTTGACAGCTCGAGCGGCGCGGTCTATTGCCCGACGAATTTGTAGCAGTTCTGAAGCGAAGGCCGTGAAGTGTTCCCTTCAGTTTAGAAATCGAATTGAACTTACGAGAGCTTAAGCCAGGGGAGTGCAGTAGGTGGTATAGCACTTAGCAGCCCCATCAGTCAAACAAATCAGTAACAGCTTGCATTGTACGTGCTTGAGCATTGTCCTGCAAAATGATGGTCAGGTCCAGCAGAAAGTGTCATCACTTCCGTCTCTAAGCTGGTCGTAGGTCGTGTTCCATAAATGAACAGCATGGAGACAGAAGTGATGACACTTTCTGCAGGATCTGACCATCATTTTGCACGACAATGCTCAAGCACGTACGGTGCAAGCTGTTACTGATTTGTTTGACTGATGGGGCTACTAAGTGCTATACCACATACTGCACTCCCCTGACTTAAGCCCTCGTGAGTTCAACTCGATTTCTAAACCGAAGGAAACACTTCACGGCCTTCGCTTCAGAACTGCTACAAATTCATCGGGCAATAGACCGCGCCGCTCGAGCTGTCAACACAACTGGCACTGCTAAGAGTATCCTACGACTTCTACATCTACATCGACACTCGGCAAATCACATTTAAGTGCCTGGCAGAGGGTTCATCGAACCACCTTCACAATTCTCTATTATTCCAATCTCGTATAGCGCGCGGAAAGAATGAACACCTATATCTTTCCGTACGAGCCCTGATTTCCCTTATTTTATCGTAGTGATCCTTCCTCCCTATGTAGGTTGGTGTCAACATAATATTTTCGCATTCGTAGGAGAAAGTTGGTGATTGAAATTTCGTGAGAAGATCCCGTCGCAACGATAAACGCCATTCTTTTAACGATGTCCAGCCCAAATCCTGTATCATTTCTGTGACACTCTCTCCCATATTTCGCGATAATACAAAACGTGCTGTCTTTCTTCGAACTTTTTCGATGTACTCCGTCAGTCCTATCTGGTAAGGATCCCACACCACGCAGCAGAATTCTAAAAGAGGACGGATAAGCGTAGTGTAGGCAGTCTCCTTAGTAGATCTGTTACATTTTCTAAGTGTCCTGCCAATAAAACGCAGCCTCTGGTTAGCCTTCCTCACAACATTTTCCATGTGTTCCTTCCAATTAAAGTTGTTCGTAATTGTAATACCTAGGTACTTAGTTGAATTTACGGCTTTTAGATTACACTGATTTATCGTGTAACCGAAGTTTAATTAGTTCCTTTTAGCAATCATGTGGATGACCTCACATAGGGTCAACTGCCACTATTCGCACCATTCAGATATTTTTTCAAATCGTTTTGCAGTTTGTTTTGATCTTCTGATGACTTTACAAATCGATAAACGACAGCATCATCTGCAAACAATCTAAGATGGCTGCTCAGATTGTCTCCCAAATCGTTTATACAGGGTGTTACAAAAAGGTACTACCAAACTTTCAGGAAACATTCCTCACACACAAATAAAGAAAAGATGTTATGTGGAGATGTGTCCGGAAACGCTTAATTTCCATGTTAGAGCTCATTTTAGTTTCGTCATTCCAACGCGATGAAATTATAAATTTTCACAACCAACATGTATGGGCTGACGAGAATCCGCACGCAACTGTGCAATCACGTCATCAACACAGATTTTTTGTGAACGTCTGGGCAGGCATTGTTGGTGATGTCTTGATTGGGCACCATGTTCTTCCACCTACGCTCAATGGAGCACGTTATCATGATTTCATACGGGGTACTCTACCTGTGCTGCTAGAACATGTGCCTTTACAAGTACGACACAACATGCACGATGGAGCTCCTGCACATTTCAGTTGCAGTGTTCGTACGCTTCTCAACAGATTCGGTGACCGATGGATCGGTAGAGGCGGACCAATTCCATGGCCTCCACGCTCTCCTGACCTCAACCCTCTTGACTTTCATTTATGGGAGCATTTGAAAGCTCTTGTCTACGAAACCCCGGTACCAAATGTAGAGACTCTTCGTGCTCGTATTGTGGACGGCTGTGATACAATACGCCATTCTCCAGGGCTGCATCAGCGCATCAGGTATTCCATGCGACGGAGGGTGGATGCATGTATCCTCGCTAACGGAGGACATTTTGAACAGTTCCTGTAACAAAGTGTTTGAAGTCACGCTGGTACGTTCTGTTGCTGTGTGTTTCCATTCCATGATTAATGTGATATGAAGAGAAGTAATAAAATGAGCTCTAACATGGAAAGTAAGCGTTTCCGGACACATGTCCACATAACATATTTTCTTTCTTTGTGTGTGAGGAATGTTTCCTGAAAGTTTGGCCGTACCTTTTTGTAACACCCTGTATAGATAAGGAACAGCAAAGGTCCTATAACACTACCTTGGGGAACGCCAGAAATCACTTCGCTGGCAACAGGTTATACACAATGTTGGTGACTACTTTGAACGTCAGTAAAACTTTGAAACACGTTATCTATTTTGTACGAGCTGTAAATAAATAGTTGCCACTATTAAAGTTCCAACCATCGTAGAAAAATTTCCAGCTCCTCCATTAACTCCATTGTATACAATTTCTGGAAGTGATGGAGTGTGTTAGGAACTTTTTCTGTTCTCCTTAATGCTTTTCAAAAACATCGATTATGTTGAACCAAATTAAGTTACTGATAAGCTCCTACGAACTAGAGGATTAGATGTTCTCACTCTGCGACGGCGAAACTCGAGACATGCCAACGTAGTCAAATACAGAATGACACAATCACGAGGTGGACAAAAATGTGGAAAAAACCGAAAGCACAACACAATATGGCGGAGAAAAAGAGTTGACATGCAAAACAGCTTTTAATCGTCTCATAATGGATAAACAGAGGTGGTGTATCGTTTTCAAGGGAAACACACCATTCTTCCTGCAATATAGGGGCAAGTTCAGGTAATGATGATGGATGTGCATAGCTATCACACACCCTTCTCTTCAAATTAAATCACAAAAGCCAAATAATTTGAGATCTGGTGACTGTGTAGGCCAGGGGTAACGCGACGATTCATCCTCTTGCTCACAAAACGAGTCCTGGACGATGTGAGACGTGTGAACACGGGATCTGTCGTCTTGGAACACATCATTACCATTGGGGAACAAATGCTGTACCATGGGTTGCACTTTATCAGCCAAAATGGTCAAATAATCCTTTGCAGCAATGTGACCTTGCAGAGTAACCATGGAAACAACAGGATACCCCGATATGGCTGCCCAAATCATCATCGAACCCACGCCTTGTGTCACTCTAGAGAGCAAGCACTCTGTGCATCGTAGGCTTGGCACGGCCTACGCTAGAAGTTGGAAACAATGTGAATAAAGAATCTTCCGACGAAATGACTTTCTTCCATTGCTCCACGGGACAGATTTAATGGCTACGGCACCATGTTCTCATGTTATGGGCAGTTGTGTCACTTCTGTATGGATCTGGTATGCCTCGCACTTCCCTAATTATGGAACTCCCGGGGTGTTGTTTTCGTGCCGACAAGGTTCGCCCGTGTGACATTTAGTTCTGCAGTGATTTTTGCAGCTGTCGTCCTCTTATTTTAGGTCACAGTCCTCTTCAATAACCGCCTGCCACGATCATTCAACACACACTTTCGTGGACATGTTTTCTTGTGTTCCCTGTATGCTGTACAAATCTTCGAAACGGTGACTCTTGAAACACCACAAATTCGGCTACCTTAGTTACGGATGCTAACACCAAACGAGCGCCGGCCTGTGTGGCCGAGCGGTTCTAGGCGCTACAGTCTGGAACCGCGCGACCGCTACGGTCGCAGGTTCGAATCCTGCCTCGGGCATGGATGTATGTGATGTCCTTAGGTTAGTTAGGTTTAAGAAGTTCTAAGTTCTAGGGGACTGATGACTTCAGATGTTAAGTCGCATAGTGCTCAGAGCCATTTTTTAACCAAACGAGCACCAACAACTGTCCTACTTTCGAATTCCCTTAGCTCTGACATAATGCACTCACAATTACAAAGACCACTGTTCTGGCCACAACGGACAGTTGCACACGTTCCGTTCGTGGTCAGATACAACAGCAACACCTGCAGGCTTCGCTAGCATTTGCATTTACACTGAGGTGACAAAAGTCATGGGATAGCGACATGCACATATACAGATTGCGGTAGTGTAGCGTAAACAAAGTATAAAAGGGAAGCTCATTGGCGGAGCTGTCATTTGCATTCAGCTGGTACATGTAAAAAGGTTTCCGATGTGATTACGGCGGCACGACGGGGATTAACAGGGTTTGCACACGGAATGGTAGTTAGAGCTAGACGCATGGGACATTTCATTTCGGAAATCGGAAGGGAATTCAATACTCCGAGATCCACAGTGTCAAGAGTGTGCCGAGAATGTCAAATTTCAGGCATTACCCCTCCCACGGACAACGCTCTAACCGACAGCCTCCACTTAACGACCAAGAGCGGTGGCTTTTGCGTAGAGTTGTCAGAGCTAACAGACAAGGAATACTGCGTGAAATAACCTTAGAATTCAATGTGGGTCGTAAAATGAACGTATCCGTTACGACAGTGCGGCGAAATCTGGCATTTATGACCTGTGGCAGCAGGCGACCGACGCGAGTGTCTTTGCTAACTACACAACATCGCTTGCACGCCTCTCCGGTGTAGTGACCATACCGGTTGGACGCTGGACGACTGCAGAAGCGTGGCCTGGTCACTGGTCTTCAGTCCGAAGACTGTTTGATCCAACTCTCCACGCTACTCTATGCTGTGCAAGCCTGTTCATCTCCGAAAAAGTACGGCCTGGTCAAATGAGTCCCAATTTCAGTTGGTAAGAGCTGAAGACAGGGATCGAGTGTGGCGCAGACCTCACGAAACCATGGACCCGAGTTGTACAAGCTGGTGGTGGGTCCATAATGGTGTGGGTTCTGTTTACATGGAATGGGTTGCGTCCTCTGATCTACCTGAACAGTTCATTGACTGGCAGCTCGTGGTCTTGCGGTAGCGTTCTCGCTTCCGGCGCACGGGGTCCCGGGTTCGATTCCCGGCGGGGTCAGGGATTTTCTCTGCCTCGTGATGACTAGGTGTTGTGTGTTCATCATCATTTCATCATCATTGACTCGCAAGTCGCCGAAGTGGTGTCAACTAAAAAGGACTTGCAATACGGCGGCCGAACTTCCCCGCATGGGGCCTCCCGGCCAACAATGCCATACGATCATTTCATTGACTGGAAATGGTTATTTGCAACCATTCATCGACTTCACTTTCCCAAACAACAATGGAATTTTTATGGATTTAAATGAACCATGTCACAATTTTTCGCATTTGGTTTGGAGAACATTCTGGACAATTCGAATGAACACTGGCCACCAGATCGTCAGAGATGAATCCCATCGAACATTTATAGGACATAATTGAGAGGTCGTACAAACTCCAGCAGCGCAAACATTTTCCCAGTTATCGACGGCTATAGAGGCAGCATGACTTTCAGCAACTTATTCAGTCCATGCCACGTCGAACTGCTGCACTACGCCGGGAAATACGAGGTCCGACACGATACTGGGAGGCATCCCATGACTTGTCACCTCAGTGTATGTTCAAGAACGTATTTCTCGCTATTTTCCCATATTTTTGTCTAAACCCTGCACATCGTTGATGTCGATCTAATGAATATATTATGCGACCTCCTTTAGAAACACAACCCAGCTGATTTCCAGAAAGCATACAGGTATGTAGTTGAATTCTTTGTTCACGCAAATATAGTACGAACAGCTAGTTAACTTTGCTTCCTCATTCTTAAATCCCCATGGGCCTTTCGTAAAGAATACGACAGTACAGAAAAGCTATACCTTTGCACTAAATATGAATGGGCGTTCTTTGTAGTGCACTCCTATCAACGTGTAACTTGAGTTTTTCAAATACCGAAAGCGTTGCCAGAGCTTCAAGTCACATGAAGTCTTATCTCTGTACTTCCTCGACACCAGACCTCCCCCCCCCCCCCCTCAAAAAACCCAACGACCAACAGGGAATTGGCAGTTACCAAATGAAGTACAAAAGGTGCGAGGTTGCGTGATCACAAATTTCTATGAATATTGAAGTCAAGATGCCTTGAAATGCTATCGAAAACCTTTCCCCTTTCCACTGCAACCTAAAGTACTGCGAAATTTGACGAAACCCTACATAGTGACATTTCGTTGTTCACAAGAACCTCAAGTGTCCTGAAATATTTCAGATTTTTAGTTGATGCCACCAGATGAATTTATTTTTTCTTGCAGTGCATCATTATTATATAAATTATTCAAAAGGGACCAGAGTAAGAATTTAAAAAAAAGGAAATAATTAATGGCAAGCAAGGAAACAGCGGCGCTCTGAAATCTCCAAGGCAAGCGGGCATTTGTTGTCAGGCTCTACATGGGATTTGAAAGTCAATAAGAGTCAATGTTAATTGTTATTTACCGACAATTTTTAAGTAGAGAAATGTTTTCAGTCACTAGGGAATAGTAACCGTAACACACATTTATGAAAAAAGACAGAAGAAATGGTCCACAGAACAAGAGCCCCACATCACGGGCTACCTATCATTGTACCAAAGGATACTTTCTCAGCGTTTTATGGTAACCAACATGGATTTCGAAATCGGCGATTACGGATCGTACATACAGTTTCAAACACAATACAGTTTCAAAAATCCCTTGATTCATAACCATCAACGATTGAATAGGACTACCAGCTATCTGCAAAGGCAGAATGCAGCACTTCACCACGAACTGAACATAATCTACAAATAAACAAGTAATTTTGCTTGTGTTATATATTATATTAGAGTCTGCGCGAAAATTCTAAAGCTGCATCTAATATTTCCTTTGATGTCGTGATTAATAATGGGTGTTAGTTTTGGTTACACAGTTAATAAGGCGTAGATTCTGTTGTGCAATACAGGAAAACAGCATATTGTCAACGAAATGGATCGCAACAAAATACTTTCAAGCTTCATGCTCGAACACTAGTAAAATGTATAGGACCCATACTACATCTAACAACGAGCACGAGCGTGTAAAAAGAGGGCTGGTGTAAAATCACAGGCCCTTTGGAGGAATATAATAAAATTCTGGCACATTTCAACTGGTTTGTATTCTAATAAACCCTTTTATCTCACGTAAACTTAATCACAAAAGTAGCCAAAACCGAGTTTCAAAGCATATACTTCAGTGTTCTTCTAAGAATATACATACGGGGAACGAACTTCAGAACGGCTGTCGATAGCATCCTTTACTTCGTGTGGATAAAGAGTCAGCTGTGCTTCAAAAGAACAGTAATTATGTCAGTTACACTGATCTATAATTCAATGGATTACTTGTATTTACTTCCTTGTGTCCAGTCTTTTTCTTTCGCCGAGGGAGCGTTTGTTTATATATACAAACACACACACACACACACACACACACACACACACACACACACACGAAAGAAAAAACTAAAAGAACCAAACAGAGCGCATTATTTCGCTGTTGGCATTCCGAACGAAAAAAAATGGTGGAATAAATTCCGATAAAGATTTCCGATCGCATACCGCTCGGGTAATCCGGCCACGAAATTTCAGCGCACGCATCCCAAATCACCCGGTCTAACGAACGCCGCTCCCGTAATGACTGTCAGAATGGGAACACACAGCCTGCCTGCCTCCCCGACTTGTTCGCTTTCCCACGCCTCACATTTCGTCCCGTACGAACAATACGTCACATACGATTGTATGCATTACAGCGCGTTTTTAAAATCGTTTTCTCCAGCAGGCTTACTGTCGCGTCACTAACCGTTACCTAAGTTCCATAGTTAGTGAGAAGCCAATAGCACCAATCATTCAACATTAGTACGGCAACCAGCACGCCGACCGCGACATGCGAGTTGCATAAGCCACAGGGGTTCTCCGTTCGCTTGAGATCTTTATTTTTCACTTGCAAAACTGAAAAGGATCTGTGAATTACACATGGTCATTGTCGCTTGTGGGGCACGATGAATCTAGTTTTGAACGCAATGAACGTAGCACTATACGCAAGAAAACATCATTAAAGAGAATATGATCATTATTGTGTGTGTTTTGTATGCAGCTTGAGACCCAGCAAAGGGGTCGTCGTCGTCGTGTGATCTTTTAATACCGCAGCTTCAGAAGTCGTAGCATGTATCTTTATATCTGAGTCGCTATAACTACGCTCGAATCTTTTCGCACTGTTCAGCGACTACAGGCCAGCCAGCTGAAGTGTGGAATATGCAGTGTACTCTGTGGAAGTTTTTAGAACGGAATAGCAACGCAAAAAAGATGAGATAATTTACTAACAATGACCTGCTTCGAACACACATAATCATCCGGTCGACAAACTATTATAAATATAGCACGGGAGAGCGTTTCGTTCACACACGAGGGCTCACGACCCTGAGTATCACGAGTCTACATATATTTTAAGTTTGCTGACATGATCCGTGATCGCAACCAATAGAAAATAACGCCCCTGTGAACACCGTTATTCAGTCCACTTTAATTCTGAGCCAACAGCCAGGTGACTAAACATTATCAACAGTCACATTGAGAACTTAAACTGATGGTAAGTGAAGTACCGTACGTAGCGCCTCTTTACAAGGATTCCTCGTGCGAAAGATATGCTGTTCCTTGCTTCCAATTTCTGACGTTATAAATGCTTCGCGACTATTTAAAAAAAAGTTCATCTTAGATTATAGTGTTCAATCATCGAATATACGTACTTCACCTATCATTCACCAGAATTCACAAAAACACTCATAAAAAGGCATTTTATTTACACTACTGGCCATTAAAATTGCTACACCATGAAAAAATGCAGATTATAACGGGTATTCATTGGACAAATACATTA
Organism: Schistocerca serialis cubense; assembly: GCF_023864345.2. NCBI lineage: Eukaryota > Metazoa > Arthropoda > Insecta > Orthoptera > Acrididae > Schistocerca > Schistocerca serialis. Next base: position 247,109,241 of record NC_064641.1, on the reverse strand, counting down.
TACTAGAACTGACATGTGATTACATTTTCACGCAATTTGGGTGCATAGATCCTGAGAAATCAGTACCCAGAAAAACCACCTCTGGCCGTAATAACGGCCTTGATACGTCGGGGCACTGAGTCAAACAGAGGTTGGACGGCGTGTACAGGTACAGTTGCCCATGCAGCTTCAACATGATACCACAGTTCATCAAGAGTAGTGACTGGCGTATTGTGACGAGCCAGTTGCTCGGCCACCATTGACCAGACGTTTTCAATTGGTGAGAGATCTGGAGAATGTGCTGGCCAGGGCAGCAGTCGAACATTTTCTGTATCCAGAAAGGCCCGTACAGGACCTGCAACATGCGGTCGTGCATTATCCTGATGAAATGTAGGGTTTCGCAGGGATCGAATGAAGAGTAGAGCCACGGGTCGTAACACATCTGAAAAGTAACGTCCGCTATTCAAAGTGCCATCAACGCGAACAAGAGGTGACCGAGACGTGTAACCAATGGCACCACATGCTGCTGGAAGATGTCACAGCCGCTGCGGAGCGCCACGTCCAACCAATTACGCTGAACGGAATGCTACGAATCACTTGTGCATGCACCAGCATTGTACTCTGTCGTCAGACGGACCACATGTCGCCGCCAGCAGGCGGTATTCAATCTCATGACGGACAGTGATCTTACTATTTTGATTAATCAGTATAAATTTAATTCAAAATTGTTAAGGCTTTCGTGGCCACTTGTTGACAAACTGCCTATTGGCTTCTGTCTCGGGTTCTTCGGCCGACGTTCATCTAATGATTTTTCTGACGTTTCGCCAGCACGAGTGGCTGGCATTGTCAAAGCTTCACCCTCCATTGCCGGTGGTGAACTGGAGCCGAGCTCGCGGCCGCAGACTATATGTACCTGGCGCGCCAACTTCCGAGGGCTTCTCCGTGGTCATTTCCGGTGCGGTTCTCCTCTTGCTACCTGCGACGGTCGTTCGCTGCAGTACGGGAAGCCTGGATCCGTTTACCTTAAGGCTTTCCTCTTTCTTGTTCAAACTGTTCGCGTGTTTTTGTATTTCTACAGCTTCTCTAAACAAGCGCGTGTGATAGTGCTTCTCTACAGCCAGAACTTCCGTGTCGGCGAATTTTATTACGTGGTCGGTCTCATTCAGTGCGTGCTCTGCCACGGCCTATTTCTCCACCTGCCCCAACCTGCAATGTCGCTTATGCTCTTTAATCCTGGTGTTAATGGATCGTCCAGTCATTCCGACATACACTTTTCCGCATGTGCATGGGATACGGTATATTCCCGACATTGCAAGTGGGTCTCTTTTCTCCTTCGCCGATCTAAGACTCTTTGATCTTCCTTGTCGGCTTGAAAATCGTCTTTACGCCATGTTTTCGCAATATACGGCCGATTCTGTCCGTCACTCTGGGAATGTATGGCAGAAAGGTCGTACCCGACATTTCTTTTTCTGGTTCCTTACTTCGCCGAGTGTTTGGCTCTGTTACACTTCTAATGTAATTTGTGGAGTACCCATTGCTCCTCAGAACAGTTTCCAGGTGTTGCATTTCTCGTTTGAAGTGTTGCGGCTCACATATTCATCCTGCTCTCGTTACGAGCGTACTAATCATGCCTCTTTTCTGGCTCGGGTGGTGGTTTGACAGTTTGTGCAGGTATCGGTCCGTGTGTGTCGGTTTTCGATACACGCTGTGTCCCAGGTTTTCGCCGTCCCTTGTGACCAGCACATCTAGAAATGGCAGTTTCTTGTCCTTTTCTACTTCCATGGTAAATGTTATGTTGGCTTGGAGGCTGTTCAAGATCAAAGAGTGTCTTAGATCGGCGAAGGACAAAAGAGACCCACTTGCAATGTCGGGAATATACCGTATACCACGCACATGCGGAAAAGTTTATGTCGGAATGACTGGACGATCCATTAACACCAGGATTAAAGAGCATAAGCGACATTGCAGGTTGTGGCAGGTGGAGAAATCGGCCGTGGCAGAGCACGCACTGAATGAGACCGACCACGTAATAAAATTCGCCGACACGGAAGTTCTGGCTGTAGAGAAGCACTATCACACGCGCTTGTTTAGAGAAGCTGTAGAAATACAAAAACACGCGAACAGTTTGAACAAGAAAGAGGAAAGCCTTAAGGTAAACTGATCCTGGCTTCCCGTACTGCAGCGAACGACCGTCGCAGGTAGCAAGAGGAGAACCGCACCGGAAATGACCACGGAGAAGCCCTCGGAAGTTGGCGCGCCAGGTACATATAGTCTGCGGCCGCGAGCTCGGCTCCAGTTCACCACCGGCAATGGAGGGTGAAGCTTTGACAATGCCAGCCACTCGTGCTGGCGAAACGTCAGAAAAATCATTAGATGAACGTCGGCCGAAGAACCCGAGACAGAAGCCAATAGGCAGTTTGTCATAAATTTAATTACTAACAGCAGATAGTAAACCGTGGTATTAATTATTTCCCTAGTCGGAGGATATAACACAAGAAATCTGAACTGTGAAACAGGATTAAAAATGCTGGACGCCAAACTACAAAGCTCTCGTCACAACTTCTTTAATTACAGTAACGAGGGCAGGTAGGAAGACACGTCGGGCGCTCCTTGCGAGCCAACTTCCCACTCGGCTGTCGCGCTCAGCGGGTAGTCTACACGGCAGGCTAGCTCCATAAAATGGAACTCTGGGATTAGCCGACAGCGACGGCGTTTAACCCCGCTAACTTTTATGATAGGCGACTGGTGGCCGCTCCATTTCACCGTCCTACACTTAATTAAGCAAATCCGATTATGCTTTCGCTATAAGCTCGGCGGAAAATTTCCCCCTGGGGGCCTCAGCACTGGTCCGTGGCGGGGCGGCATATCGCGACAGCAGGCGGTACTTCATCCGCAGCGACTCCCGGTTACACGAGCCCGCTCCACGCGACGTGGTCTAACGCAAACAACAGCCTTCCGTATAATTATCTTATCATACGGTGGCAATATGTATCTAGTTTATTACCACACGAGTCTATTTACTCGTCTCAGCTTTCTGTCATCACTTCTTGGTTACTTAGTACAGGTTTATAGTTTTCTCTTACATAAACTTTAAAAAAGAAATTCATGGGCTTTAAGCCGCCATCGGTGCGCCTGCATCGAAAGGATGGCACTTTGGCGATTTCAAACGAGGAAAACTGTGCCATTCTAGCAGGTTACTTTAAGAAATATCTAAATTGTCATAAAACTCAAAAGCACAGTCAAGACCAATGAACCATTCTCCGGTGCACAGACTCCAGGCCACGCGCCACAGACGAAATCAAGCGGCACATTGTTAGTCTCTAAAATAACAAAGCGCCTGGAGAGAACTCAGCAGTTGCAGAACTGTAGAAACATGACACTCAGAAATCAGTTGCAATCTTGTAACAGAACATTAAAAAAAATGGATTTAGGAAACCATGGCTGCAGAATGGAAAACAGCCCTCATCCACCCGCTGCACACCAAACGTGAAAAACATCAGCAACTACAGACGGCTACCGGGAAATTACAAAAATTCTCACACCCAAGTAGAGCATCAAACAGGAGGATACCAAGGAGGCTTCACGAAAGACCGTTCAAAAGCCGAACAGATTAATAATCCCGAAATCAAATGAGGTATTACACTCTACGTGTAAACAGTACATATCAGTCTTCGTGGAATTCAAGAAAGCCCACAACTCAACATATTGTTAAGTCGTGTTAAACTTCTTTAATGCATTCAGGGTTGACTTAAAACTGCTGGCATTAATTAGAGCCATCTTGACGAATACAAACCCCAAGATAAAGTTTCTAGGATGCCTCTCAGATTCCTCTGACAGCAAAACGAATCAGACATTGCGATGGGCTATTTCCGATGCTTTTCAAATTTGTTTTTGAAAAAGTCATCAGGTCTTGGCGAACGAGACTGATGGAAACCAACTATAGCTCGGCGAGAATTGGAACGAAACCCAATGGAATCATGGCAGACCGACTAACTTTTGCCAGTGATGTAGCTTTCTTGTCAAACGACGTAGAAACTGATAGCATTCAAATCGAATATTAGAAGAAACCGGCGAACGAACGGTGACCTGTAGACAGAATTTGAAGAAACAGAAGAATGACTACCATCAAAGATATCCCCCGCAAAACTCCGGACAAATATAGAGATATAAGTGAAATAGAAGAATTAAAGTACCTATGTGATATTATGAAAAACGTATAGGACAAGGAAACACTTAAGGAACGAATATTTAAACTTGAAATAGCCTGCCAAATGTCAGACGTGATCTGCTGCAGAGAATGCCTTCCACAAAACATTAAGATGCAGCACTATGAAATGGTTCTGAAGCCAGTATTTACGGATGCAGCCGAGACACTATCCCTAAATGCAAATAAAGACTTCCTCGAAGAAATGGAGAAAAAGGAGCGCAGAATCATTAGTGAAACAATGGGATACAATTACAAGACTGGCATCCAACAATGAAGCCTGTGGTAAAACTGAAAAAAATTACAGACTCAATTCGCAAAAGATATGTACGATTTTACGTTCACCTCAAAAGAAAGGAGATAAACCAGTTAACTATGATGATGTTCCACTTTGTTGATTCACACCCTAATACCACAATGCCATGGTTTAAAATACTCAAGGTCTCCAACTCCTACACATCAAACCCGAAGACATCTGTGACAAGGATCTCTTCCGTAAGAAGATGGCGATGAACGGGCTGTAACGAGAAGGAATGAAATAAACCTGCGCTTCAAAGAAGGTAAAGTTCATTGCCAAATGGAACAAGACTTAACGTGGTCTTAATGTCCCCGACGTATATTTCATGGGAACAGGAAATGTTTTTGGCATGGGAACAGGAAATGTTTTTGGAGGTAGTTACATAGACTAACTCGAATAAAACATTTCATAAACATGTGTTCAATTTTTATTGCTTACAGAAATACAGCTGTCAGCATGTAACCCAAGCAAATACTCACAGAAGGTGTTAAGCAATGTTCAACGTTGATTTTCATAAATGGTACCTCTGACTTCAATGTACTTTCGAATTCTTTTGACAGCACGATGTGGATTTCTTCAAGGTCGCCTTGATGTTCTACTATTAGCGCTGCACTATTCACAACCTGAACGATCGATTCGTCTCTTGCGTTTACATTTTCCAGGCTGAAATCTGAAGTGAACTCTTTCTGCATATCTATCTTCCAGGGGATCTTAGGTTTATATTACGTGTCTGCTGAACACTAGTATGTGCATCGATAGGCCGTGTCGTGCTGGAAAAACGTACTCATCCTTGTAGCCAAAGAACTTCTTCCAATACTGACGGGAGATTGTATTTTGGACAAATTGGACATGTAAGGCAATGCAGTAACGCTACAGCCCCAGTCAGCTAATTGGTATGGTATGACACATACATTTACACACAAGCGTTCCTGAAAATGTGTCTCCACAAAGGTACGTTGGTCATTATCGGAACACCGATGTGAGTTACGTGTGTTATTACCCACACAGATTTCTCCTGTGGGTTGACGGATGGAGTCTCCAAAGGAACAGAAGAGACGAGTTGATCAGATTATTACTAGTGCTACTTTCATAGAGGAAACGAAGTTGACCTCAGAAGAGCTACACGAGAAGCTATCAATAGAATTCGAAAGTATTTGGGGGGGGGGGGGCGGGGGGCGCTAAGAACATAATCTAGGGGGGACCGTTTAATCCGCTAGAGGCTAAGAAAATTCACTGTTTAGCTTATTAGACGATACAGCTGTAATGACAAAACATTCTCAAATATCACAAAATACATTAATATGGCGTAAGTAGTACCATAACAATTTGACTTGCAGATAGCTTTTGGAACCACAAAAAGAAATTTCAGACATGAAGGGTGGTACAAACGAGTTTAACACGACCCCTGGTACAATAAGACGTAAGACTACCATCTAATAACTAGGCATATGGATTGAAGCCAAAGGTTTAGAAGAGCCTGAGCCAGGAAAATGAAACCACAATCCATACCATGAGAACATTAAAAAAAAAGTGATTCTCCAAACACGCAAAAATTCATTATTATACGTCTGCCGTCAAACAGATGTTTGTGTATATATGAGGGCAGTTCAATAAGTAATGCAACACATTTTTTTTCTGAAACAGGGGTTGTTTTATTCAGCATTGAAATACACCAGGTTATTCCCCAATCTTTTAGCTACACAACACTATTTTTCAACGTAATCTCCATTCAATGCTACGGCCTTACGCCACCTTGAAATGAGGGCCTGTATACCTGCACGGTACCATTCCACTGGTCGATATCGGAGCCAACGTCGTACTGCATCAATAACTTCTTCATCATCCGCGTAGTGCCTCCCACGGATTGCGTCCTTCATTGGGCCAAACATATGGAAATCCGCCGGTGCGAGATCGGGGCTGTAGGGTGCATGAGGAAGAACAATCCACTGAAGTTTTGTGAGCTCCTCTCAGGTGCGAAGACTTGCGTGAGGTCTTGCGTTGTCACGAAGAAGGAGAAGTTCGTTCTGATTTTTGTGCCTACGAACACGCTGAAGTCGTTTCTTCAATTTCTGAAGAGTAGCACAATACACTTCAGAGTTGATCGTTTGACATGGGGAAGGACATCGAACAGAATAACCCCTTCAGCGTCCCAGAAGACTGTAACCATGACTTTACCGGCTGAGGGTATGGCTTTAAACTTTTTCTTGGTAGGGGAGTGGGTGTGGCGCCACTCCATTGATTGCCGTTTTGTTTCAGGTTCGAAGTGATGAACCCATGTTTCATCGCCTGTAACAATCTTTGACAAGAAATTGTCACCCTCAGCCACATGACGAGCAAGCAATTCCGCACAGATGGTTCTCCTTTGCTCTTTATGGTGTTCAGTTAAGACAACGAGGGACCCAGCGGGAACAAACCTTTGAATATCCCAACTGGTGAACAATTGTGACAGCACTACCAACAGAGATGTCAAGTTGAGCACTGAGTTGTTTGATGGTGATCCGTCGATCATCTCGAACGAGTGTGTTCGCACGCTCCGCCATTGCAGGAGTCACAGCTGTGCACGGCCGGCACGCACGCGGGAGATCAGACAGTCTTGCTTGACCTTGCGGCGATGATGACACACGCTTTGCCCAATGACTCACCGTGCTTTTGTCCACTGCCAGATCACCGTAGACATTCTGCAAGCGCCTATGAATATCTGAGATGCCCTGGTTTTCCACCAAAAGAAACTCGATCACTGCCCGTTGTTTGCAACGCACATCCGTTACAGACGCCATTTTAACAGCTCCGTACAGCGCTGCCACCTGTTGGAAGTCAATGAAACTATACGAGATGAAGCGGGAATGTTTGAAAATATTCCACAAGAAATTTCCGGTTTTTTCAACCAAAATTGGCCGAGAAAAAAAGTGTTGCATTACTTATTGAACTGCCCTTGTATATCTCAGAGTGTCTCATCACCACTGTGAAATGTTTGCTGATAGAATTAAAACGAACAATGGAGGGAGGGAGGGAGAGTGGGAGGGAGGTAGAGGGGGGAGGGAGGGAGGGAGAGGGGGGAGGGAGGGAGAGGGGGAGGGAGGTAGAGGGGGAGGGAGGTAGAGGGGGAAGGAGGGAGAGGGGGATGGAGCGAGGGGAGGGAGAGGGGGTACAGGGGGAGGGAGAGGGGGTGAGAGGGGGAAGGGAGGGAGAGGGAGTGAGAGAGGGAAGGGAGGGAGAGGGGGTGAGATGGGGAAGGGAGGGAGAGGGGGTGAGATGGGGAAGGGAGGGAGAGGGGTGAGAGGGGGAAGGGAGGGAGAGGGGTGAGAGGGGGAAGGGAGGGAGAGGAGTGAGAGGGGGAAGGGAGGAAGAGGGGGTGAGAGGGGGAAGGGGGAGAGGGGCTGAGAGGGGGAGGGAAGGGGAGGGGGTGAGAGGGGGAGGGAAGGGGAGTGGGTGAGAGGGGGAGGGAAGGAGCGGGGGTGAGAGGGGAGAGGGGGTGAGAGGGGGGAGGGAGGGAGAGGGGGTGAGAGGGGGGAGGGAGGGAGGGAGAGGGGATGAGAGGGGGGGAGGGAGAGGGGGTGAGAGGGGGGAGGGAGGGAGAGGGGGTGAGAGGGGGGAGGGAGGGAGAGGGGTGAGAGGGGGGAGGGAGGGAGAGGGGGTGAGAGGGGGGAGTGTGGGAGAGGGGGTGAGAGGGAGGGAGAGAGGGAGCGAGCTTGCAATATACTCGTCCTCAATTTAAAACAGAAAATAACATTAAAAATAATCTAAACAAGAAATAATTCTAAAACAGAGAAGTTTATAGGCACAATGGGCACACAAGAAGAATTATCGTTTCGCGGACTTCCGGGAACTGCGAGCAGCTGTCCTGTGGCGGGTGCGACACGCCCTAGCACTATGATTGGAGTAGGGTCTACTGAAATTCAAGGAGCCAAGTCAGGAAAATACGATGAATGTCGCTCGCTGTGCCTGGATCTTCATTTCAGCGACGGCAGCCATGGTTTTCCGACTCGTATAGGGACGAGCGTTGTCGTGCTGCAAAAGCACTTTTTGTGATGGCTCACAATATCCACACACCGCCACCAATCACCTGTGAATATCTGCATTGTTTACACTCTTCTTCCACAGTATTATCCGACCACGATATTACTGCACTTGGCCTCTCATGGTCGTCGTCGGAAACACGCGGTGGCTGTACAGTAAACAACTTCAGCTGTGACTAAGGAAAACGCATCGCACTGTGAATGATTTCAAGACAGTTGTGCATGTACTATCAAATGGTTCAGTGTATCCTCGTGAAATATGACGATAAGAACTCACGATAAGCCGAACGAAGAATCACCCTCACTCCCAGGTGCTACAGTATTCCGTTCGACTAATAACCAAGTCGTCCTGTGCGTTGATTATCACACTCCATGTTGTTCGCTCACGTAAGACAGCTGTTGGAAAATTGGGGTGTACTGTACAGGGTGGCTGTCCTGCCACTTACGGTTATGTTTGATGATGTTTGTTTTGTGAGGCGCTCAACTGTGAGGTGATCAGCGCCCGTACAAAGTCCCAACTTTTTCGAACCAATTTCTCACACGGTCAAATCTAGCCACTGTCACGAATGATGATGAAATGACGAGGATAACACAAACACCCAGTCCGCGGGTAGAGAAAATCCCCAAGCCGGCCGGGAATCGAACCCGAGACCCCGTATTCCAGAGGCAGCAACGCTAGCCACTAGACCACGAGCTGTGGACCCACTTACGGTTAGCTACGTACTATATACTTGCAACTGTAACGAGGAGTAAAATGGCGCACCATGAATGATGGGAAAAAATAAAGCGTAAATCAATATGGAACGCCGCTCGTACGCTTTAATTACAATCGTTTCCAATTATTTTATTAAGGACGCTGATAACATTGTAGTTGAAGGCTAATAACCCACACACACACACACACACACACACACACACACACACAAGCACACAGACCCGGCTAAGAATTATAAGTCATAATTTGACTCGCAGCCAAGAATAACACCCCGGTACATCAACTTTATGTCATATCTAGACCAGTTCCGTAAGCGACCAGAAGACACAAAAACCGAAACATCTTCAGACCGGCTCCAGAAACGATTATGATTTTCCGAGACGACAAACAAGAAACTGGAACCAAATGGCCAGATGAACGTTATACAGTCAACTGAAAAACATCTGTCTCGAAAGAAATAAAAACCAGCAGATAAGAAAAATTCGTATAATGGTCGTATCGTATCGTATCGTGGCTCTGAGATGGCGGACTAATAAAAGAAGACAAATTTTATATAAAAAAAGAAAGGCACCTCACTCTCGCCAGTAAGTGAAAATAATCTCCACCGAGAAAAACCTACGCCCGGTGCCAAAATGAAAAGAAAATGTATAAAACGAGAGGAGTGAGGGGAACGAAACTCGGCTGAAAGGGTGGCGTGAAAGCGGAAGTTAACGTTGAAACCTAAGCCAGCAGCAGCACGCGCGGGCGGACGCCCCCGTTCGGTAGGCAACTAGCGCTGCGGCGCGGCGCGGCGGCACGGACGTGCGTTTTGGCGCCCGGCCCTTTTTAATGCCCGCGGCTGAATTATCTGAATACGTTCCAGAGAGCCCGCCACCGCGCGAGACGCTGAGCAACAGGGCGACGGGGAGGGGGAGTGGCAGCGGGAGGGGCTTTTGTTCAGTAGCGGGCCCGCTGACGCACGCCGCGGAGAGATATATATTAAAAAGCGGCGGCGGCGGCGACGTCGACGACCGCACATAATGGAGCACGATACTGCAGCCGGCACACCGCACGTGCCCGGTCTCCAGGCCACGTCGAGCGACTAAAGGAGGAGAACCCGTGGCAGTCCAGGGAGGACGTTTGTCACCAACTGTGGACCACTCTTTTCGAAATTGTGCGGATGCTGTGAAACAACTTATCCGTTGTGCTCCGCTGTACCACTTGCGCTATCGCCAGCGAATCAAAATCACAAGTCACAATGGAACACGTGGATGGAATTCCCGTACTACTCCTGCCAGATTATATGCAACAGTGTCTCATGCAGGTCGCTTGTTAACATTCCAAATGAGATGACACGGGAGCTTTTGACAGGAATGTCCGTGGAACTGCGATTCCTCCACACACTGCGAAGAGGAGACCAATGGTTCCAAACATGGGAGTATTGTGCCACAGAGGTAAAATGAAATTTTCTGAGGGGTAGAAACTAAATTATTTTTAAAAGATTATTACTATTATTACTATTATTATTATTTCTTTACTTTCTCAGACGTTAAGTCTGGTTAAAAATGGGACGTGACGCGGACCTTGATCAAGCGTCACTTCCTTTTAACTGTACGGTATATGTTATATTGCATTTAGGAACTTTCGGGTAATTGAACATGTATCAATAATTACGGATTTCTGTAATTGTATATATAAGTTTGGATGTAGCTGTATTGTATTGATGTAATGGTGGATATTGTGTGGTATGACTCCTGTAGTTGATAGTATGATTGGTATGATGTCAACTTTATTCTGATGCCACATGTCCTTGACTTCCTCAGTCAGTTGGATGTATTTTTCAATTTTTTCTCCTGTTTTCTTTTGTATATTTGTTGTATTGGGTATGGATATTTCGATTAGTTGCGTTAATTTCTTCTTTTTATTGGTGAGTATGATGTCAGGTTTGTTATGTGGTGTTGTTTTATCTGTTATAATGGTTCTGTTCCAGTATAATTTGTATTCATCATTCTCCAGTACATTTTGTGGTGCATACTTGTATGTGGGAACATGTTGTTTTATTAGTTCATGTTGTATGGCGAGTTGCTGATGTATTATTTTTGCTACATTGTCATGTCTTCTGGGGTATTCTGTATTTGGTAGTATTGTACATCCGCTTGTTATGTGATCTACTGTTTCTATTTGTTGTTTGCAAAGTCTGCATTTATCTGTTGTGGTATTGGGATCTTTAATAATATGCTTGCTGTAATATCTGGTGTTTATTGTTTGATCCTGTATTGCAATCATGAATCCTTCCGTCTCACTGTATATATTGCCTTTTCTTAGCCATGTGTTGGATGCGTCTTGATCGATGTGTGGCTGTGTTAGATGATACGGGTGCTTGCCATGTAGTGTTTTCTTTTTCCAATTTACTTTCTACGTATCTGTTGATGTTATGTGATCTAAAGGGTTGTAGAGGTGGTTATGAAATTGTAGTGGTGTAGCCGATGTATTTATGTGGGTGATTGCTTTGTGTATTTTGCTAGTTTCTGCTCGTTCTAGAAAGAATTTTCTTAAATTGTCTACCTGTCCATAATGTAGGTTTTTTATGTCGATAAATCCCCTTCCTCCTTCCTTTCTGCTTAATGTGAATCTTTCTGTTGCTGAATGTATGTGATGTATTCTATATTTGTGGCATTGTGATCGTGTAAGTGTATTGAGTGCTTCTAGGTCTGTGTTACTCCATTTCACTACTCCAAATGAGTAGGTCAATATTGGTATAGCATAGGTATTTATAGCTTTTGTCTTGTTTCTTGCTGTCAATTCTGTTTTCAGTATTTTTGTTAGTCTTTGTCTATATTTTTCTTTTAGCTCTTCCTTAATATTTCTATCATCTATTCCTATTTTTTGTCTGTATCCTAGATATTTATAGGCATCTGTTTTTTCCATCGCTTCTATGCAGTCGCTGTGGTTATCCAATATGTAATCTTCTTGTTTAGTGTGTTTTCCCTTGACTATGCTATTTTTCTTACATTTGTCTGTTCCAAAAGCCATATTTATATCATTGCTAAATACTTCTGTTATCTTTAGTAATTGGTTGAGTTGTTGATTTGTTGCTGCCAGTAGTTTTAGATCATCCATGTATAGCAAATGTGTGATTTTGTGCGGGTATGTTCCAGTAATATTGTAACCATAATTTGTATTATTTAGCATGTTGGATAGTGGGTTCAGAGCAAGGCAGAACCAGAAAGGACTTAATGAATCTCCTTGGTATATTCCACGCTTAATCTGTATTGGCTGTGATGTGATATTATTTGAATTTGTTTGGATATTAAGTGTGGTTTTCCAGTTTTTCATTACTATGTTTAGGAACTGTATCAATTTAGGATCTACTTTATATATTTCCAATATTTGTAGTAACCATGAGTGGGGTACACTATCAAAAGCTTTTTGGTAATCGATGTATGCGTAGTGTAGCGACCTTTGTTTAGTTTTAGCTTGATATGTCACCTCTGCATCTATTATCAGTTGCTCTTTACATCCTCGTGCTCCTTTGCAACAGCCTTTTTGTTCTTCATTTATAATTTTGTTCTGTGTTGTATGTGTCACTAGTTTCTGTTTAATGACTGAAGTTAATATTTTGTATATTGTTGGTAGGCATGTTATGGAGCGATATTTAGCTGGGTTCGCTGTGTCTGCTTGATCTTTAGGTTTCAGATAAGTTATTCCATGTGTAAGTGTATCAGGGAATGTGTATGGGTCTGCAATGTAATTGTTAAATAATTTAGTTAGATGTGAATGTGTTGAGGAGAACTTCTTTAACCAGAAATTTGCTATTTTATCATTTCCAGGGGCTTTCCAATTGTGAGTAGAATTAATTGCTTGGGTGACTTCATGTTGCAAAATTGTCACTTCAGGCATTTGTGGTATCATCTTGTATGTGTATTATTATTATTATTATTATTATTATTATTATTATTATTATTATCATGGCTCTAACAAAAATTTGGGTAACAGAACGATTCCCCGAACATTGGACCACAGCTATCATCCACCCACTACACAAAAAGGGAGTTAAAAGCAACCCAGACAATTACAGAGGAATCTCTTTCCTAGATTGCACATACAAAATTCTATCCAAGATCCTATATGAAAGAATCAAGGAGCAATTAGAACAGGAGTTAGGGGAATATCAGGGACGTTTCAGACCATGGAGAAGCTGTGCAGAGCAGATAATTAGTTTAAAATTGATTACGGCATACTACAAGAAACGGAACAAACCTCTGGCAATAACATTTGTAGATTTTAAGAAGGCATATGACTGTCTCCACAGACCTTCAGTATTAAAAATTTTAAGAAATCTAAGACTCCATCCAAAACTAATTAAAATAATACAACTCACTCTAATCAACACCAAATCAAAAGTGAAGTTTAGAGGAGAAATTTCGGAACCATTCCTCGTAAAAACAGGCTTAAGACAAGGTGACTGCCTATCACCATGACTGTTCGACTGTGCACTGGAATACATAATGAGAGAATGGTACAAGGACAATCCAAAGACGATAAGAATTGGAAGTGCAAAAGATGATATTAGCTTAAACTGCTTGGGACGCGCTGATGATCCTGCTCTCCTAGCCAACACCGTTCAAGAAGCCAGGCAACAAGTGAAATCACTACAAGAAATAGCAGAGAAAGTGGGCCTTAGAATATCATTTGAAAAAACGGAGATTATGCTAACTGATCCACCACTTGCAAACAAAATTACAATAGGAGAACAGGAAATCAAAATCGTCGATAAATTTAAATATTTAGGCGAAATAATAACATACAATCTAAATGAGAAGCCATCATAACAGAATAGAATAAAAAAAACTGAACTACGCAAATTACATTACCAAAACTACATACAACAAAAAAAGCCTATTTATAGATGCAAAATTAAAACACTATAAAACAGTTACACAACCAGAAATAACGTATGCAGCTGAAACTATCTTCAAAACAACTAATACAGCAGAAATTGACAGAATACTAAAATAGAAAGAAGAATAATTAGGACATGTATAAATAAACAGCACAAAATAAATGGACATTGGAGAATAGCATCAAATGAAACAGTATATAAAAAAATAGAACCAGCCATGAGCACGATCAGGAAGAAACGCATCTCATTCTTTGGACATCTGATGAGAACACCAGAAAACAGAATTAGTAAAAAAATAATACAAAAATTGTGGAATAGCAAGAGCGACATTAAATGGATCACATAAATTAAGGAAGATATAAAAGAACTCCAAATTACAGTAGATGACAAAATGGTTCAAATGGCTCTGAGCACTATGGGACTCAACTGCTGTGGTCATAAGTCCCCTAGAACTTAGAACTACTTAAACCTAACTAACCTAAGGACATCACACACATCCATGCCCGAGGCAGGATTCGAACCTGCGACCGTAGCGGTCGTGCGGTTCCAGACTGTAGCACCTTTAACCGCTCGGCCACTCCGGCCGGCAGAGCAGTAGATGACCTAAAAAAACAAGACAGAGAAAACCAGAATACTGCAAGACCCGCAAACCAGACTACAAATGAAAATCAATAAAAGGAGTACAGGAAGAGTGGTCTCAAATGAAGAAAGAAAGAAAATATCTGAAAGAATTAAGAAATATTGGGCAGACAGAAGAGCAAAACACCTTTCATATAAGAATAAACGCTAATAATTATATTACTTAAATATCATATTAAGTTATTGTTGTGCCAAATTGTATCCCTGTGTAACAACTTGTTTATAACTTTGTATTTTTGACTACAGTGGTCCAATGAAGGCCATAAAATAAATAATAATAATTATTATCACAATTTTTAAGAGTCTAATATTGTTCATATAAATTACCTATAACTATTGTTTTTAAAATGCTGCCATTAGTGTGTGATGCGATGCAGTGTTTACAGATTGTGAAACGAATGTATGAACAATATCTTCACATACTCCACTCATAGTCCAAATACTACTCATACTTTTTGTGTGTTTCGTACATCTATAATAGTATAAATGATATACAAACTTAACAAATGCTAAATGTGTCATGAAACTTTCAAATCCGAATTGTAGATAGTTCTTGAAATGGACCAGAAATTATTTTATTACGCACTCTGGAAAGATAAACTGACAGCACAACACAGCAGTAATGGCTATGAGCACAATGGGGCTTAACATCTAACGTCATCAGTCCCCTAGAACTTACAACTAATTAAACCTAACTAACGTAAGGACATCACACACATCCATGCCCGAGGCAGGATTCGAACCTGCGACCGTAGCGGTCGCGCGGTTTCAGACTGAAGCGCCTAGAACTACTCGGTCACTACGGCTGGCAACAACACAACAGTAGCTACATAGTGCCTACTATAGTGTTGTACACAGTATTATTATTATTATTATTATTATTATTATTATTATTACTAGTGGCAGTGGTCAAACACAAAGCATTGGCAGCATGAATTCGTCCAATTTCTGCCAGTTCAAAAGTAGTGTATCCAGCAGTCAACTGATTTACAAACTGTAAGCGTGGCGTACACATTAAATGACGTACAGACTTTGGGTGAAGGATGTTTTGTAACAAATGTCTAAACTCTCTGTGGATCTTTTCTGAGAGGGATTTGTAGGTAGCACTCGTGATGCATCAGGAACTGCTTCATCTTCATTCTAGCACATAACAGTACCCGAACACACCACATGGAAGAGAAACATGGTATTCAAGATTTCACCGAAAAAAGAGGAACTGAGTTGTTAGAAATAAGGATTGTCAATCGTCTTTTTTACTCTTTTTACACTTTCATACCTTTGTTCAGTTCTGTATACAAATACCGTTTTCCAAACATTTTCGTCGAATCGGCTGCTCACTGATATCGACACGACTTCCAGCTGCTATTCACTTACTGCAATTTTATTTTTATCCCATGTACTAGCTGACAAACCCGGCACTGTCCGGGTATTCATTTTGTCAGCTTTATATAATGGAAACTAAAACAAAAAATGAACTGTGTAGTATAATACCGAAAAAATTCATTTCCATATATTCGTGAGAACATTTCTGAAATTATGAGACAGTCGTACAAATGTATAAGTACAGTTTCAAATTACAAACATAGCAAACAAAATATAAATTTTCTGTAATGTTTATTTAACTAAGAAGTTGCTTATAGACAGTATTTTGTAGTTACATGTCCAGAAGCGATCCCACATCATAGCTCTATAGAAGGCTATTGTTTTCGCCTACAGTCGTTAGCGCTTCGCAGCTGGAAGTTGTCAGAAGTGCTGTCAAGTGTCAGATTTCCTTATGTTGATGCGACTGAAGGAATGTATTTGTAGTAAAGAATAAATGTATTATTTCTTGCACTACGTGCCATTTTCTCACGAATCTCAGTGTATATGACATATCTCTTGATCTATGTGTAATACAATGATATAATTTTGTAGGTACTTTCAGTGGCATAAGTGGATACAGTCTGCAAAATGTGTTACGTGTAGAGCCACGAGAAAAGTAGTACTAAATTTAAACGTCATGCTTGATTCTGCATTTTTTCACGTATCTCATTGTTTAGAGTGTCATATCTCCTGAACAAACAATAAGTAAGGTAGGTGGTTCCTATACCCACAGCAACTGTTGCCTGATAGTAAGGGATACGTATAGTTAAGTCTGGTTGAAATTCATTGGTTAGGAGGAGACGTGAAACATACACAAACACATACATTTTTATAATATGTAAGAATGTACAACCGATAACAATAGAATGTTCTCTCGCCATTAATTCAAGTAACTACGCAATACAAAGTATACATATGATAATCTACTTACTATTATGTACCCATAGATATTAGCCAAGCACAAGTCAATTAATATACATACATGTAAAACGTGACATAATTACAGAAAAAAATGGCTCTGGGATTTAAATAAAATATTGTCAACTGTATAACATTCCACTTGTGCTATAGACAAGTCTCTACGTAACTCCAATAAAAATATGTAAGAGTTTATACAATTATTAGGACGGTTACTGGGGGTGTCACCGAAAATACCGCAGCTACGATCTCATATATCACTGTAGTTCTCAACACTTGGCCGTCAGTGCACTTCTGTTACCATAGGCCTCTGATAAAACCGGTAACATTTTAGTTTACGCCTGCAAACAAATTCCGTGACAACGCGAAAGTCAATAAAATACAGCTTTCATCCTTTAATTTACTAACTCCACTCATTAATCCCTACAGCAAATCGAGCGTTTCTATTGCTGGCATATGTGAATGGTGGTGCGTCACCCAGCTACAGCGTACCGCTGTTCAGGCTGATAAATTACAGAAATAACGCGACATCTGTTGCCGACACCGTTGCCGTCAAATCAAAACAAGTGAACGTGCTCGTCAAAGTGACGGACAATCAAAGAGTCAACATGGATCACAGTGAAAACGCTTTCAACTGTATATGATGCAATCGACGAAATAACCTTCAGTTTTTGATGTTGTAAAATATACTTAGCGCAACTGTATTCGATATTAATCATGTATTTACTGCTGTTTCACTGACGCACACTCATCGGATCATATAGTCTGATAACCGTCTGGAAGTAACTACTTTTTATGGTGTTCTTCGTTCACTCTGGGGTATCGTGATCGACGGCTGAAAAACAGTTCTAATGGTTTCCTTTTCGCGTTACCTTTGTGAAAATAGTGTCGACGTATAAGTATCTACCACCTTCGTTCCCGACCTTTCGGCAACAGCTTTTTGCCACATGAATGTTGTCTCCAGCATTCCACATCTAACGCTACTGATCGTCGTGTGTGTATGTGTGTGTGTGATATATTTCCAACGGCGACTCTGACCATTCTACAGCTTGGTAGCATGCGAAATGTTTCTACGGATCTAGCTTGGACCCGGTTCTTTAGCTCTCGAAAGCAGTGCTCTAACCAACTGACCCATCCAAGAAAGCCACAGTATGGTTTCTCATTGGGTCTGGACGAGAAAAGTGACTTAATTCTTACGTTGCTCTCAAGAGGCCACATGCGTCCATGTTCATTCGAATGCGTCCAATATAGACGCGTCCTAACACTCATTCTACAGACACGATTCCGCACAAAACGTGTTCTTTAACACGTTGTAATATGTATAATTCACAGTGCTACCCCTTCAGGTAAGTCACAGGTGAGTCCGACCGCTCTAACTCACCACGAAAGGAGATTTGGGGTTTCTTGTCCAGTTGACGTAGATGTCACTTGAAGTAGCTCCGTTTGACGATAAGTAGGAACGAATTCGGGCCTGGCTTTGTTGAAGACATCATTTGGCCATTTGGCCTTAAGCGAACCGCACCGTCTACATGCATGCATGCGCGCGCGCACTTACACACACACACACACACACACACACACACACACACACACACACAGTGAACTACTGAACTGCAGAGTCTTATTTGGTATCAACAGTATCCACTTCTTGTCCTACTACATACGAGTACTTAGTAAGGAAGATACGATTGTGTGTCTTCATATTGCAGCTAATCTATCGTGTCTTATTTTGATGATCCATGCTCAAGACATATGGTACAAACAATAGAATTTCTGCTTTTCATCTCGAAAACTATTTTCTTTTTCTTTTACTTAGATAACAAGTTATCGCAGAAATTAAGTCTTGTTTGGTACAGCATTTCACACTTAATGAAAAGCAGCTTCAGACGCTTTTTAGTATCTTATAACGTTCACCGAATTTTCCCATAATGCTCCCAACAAATATACCAGGTGTGGAAGCATGAAACCGGAATTTCGTTGCAATAATTACACGTCTATTGTCTGAAACTGGTAAGTAATATTTTATTCAAAATAATCTCCAGTGCTATTTATGTATTTCACCCACCTATCCGGAAAACTATGAATGCCACGCCAAAGAACTCTGTTCTTCTTTTGAAGCGAACCAGCCAGCGAGCCATTTTCGTATATTTTCATACGAATTGAACCGTTGTTCAGCGGGAGCGTGTCCCAGCGATGCAAATAGATGGTAATCGGACGAAACCAAGTCTGGAGAATAAGCCGCGTGCCCTAGTATTTCCTAACAACGCCTCGATCGTTTCCATGACCCATTTTGCTGTGTGTGATGGGACGTTATCATGGAGCAATACGACTTCGTGTTGCCTTTTTCCATATTCCGGTAGTTTTTCACGTAATTCTTCATTTAAATCGATTATTTGCTGCTGGTAGCGATCAGTTTTAACGGTTTCACCAGGTTTTAGCAGCTCTTAATAGATGACACCCTACTGATCCCACCAAACACAGAGCATTGTCTTGTTTTCAAAGCGATTTGGTCTTTCAATGGATGTCGATGGTTTGCCTGGATTCACCCATGATTTACGAGGCTTAGGTTTCTCAAAATATATTCATTTTTCGTTACCTGTCACTATTCGACGGAGAAACGACTTTCTTTTGAATCTGGCGAGCAGCATTTCACAAGAGGTCTTTCGATTTGTTTGCTGTCTTTCAATCAATTCATGCGCACTTTCTGTACCTTTCCCATTGCTTTCAATTGAAGAGAAACGACTTTCTGCGTCACATTCAATTGTTCCGCGAGTTCCTGTGAGTTTGAGTATCATCTTCATCCAATAAAGCCTGCAATTCGCTGTCTTCGACTTTTTCACCACTTTTGCATTTTTGAACCACTCGAAACACTGTGTTTTCCTAAGAGCGTGTTCGCCGAAAACTTCGACAAGCATTCCATGCGATTCTGCAGCAGTTTTCTTCAAATGACAACAGAAAACTATTGCTGCCCACAAATCGTAGTTCGTAGGCACAAAATTTGACATGTTTACGTGTTTGAAACAGATACCGATGTATGGAACTTGGTTTACTGTGTGCTGACATTCGTCGTCAGCCGTTACAGGCAGCAGATGGCGCTGCAAACCATGTCACACGGGCCCTACACTGACGGCTAGCAGCATCTATAGGGAAATTCCGGTTTCATGCTTCTGCACCTGGTAAACCGCACATTCACTTTTCCTACCACAGACGACTTCGTATGTTCATCTGTCTTTACACCGTTCCGTAAGACAGAGCTAGGCATTTATACGATGTGACAAGGACCACAAGTTTACGAAAGCTACAACCTGGTAGCACCAGTTCTTTTTCTTTTGTTTAACCTCATAGAATAGTTTAAGAATAGGTGGCGTGGCGTAGCGATTTTAATCACTCACTAACAGGCAACTCTGATGATCTTCCAATATTCTGAGCGGAGAGATAGCTACAGAGAATAAGTTTCCACGCTATGTGTACGCCTATCGAGCCAATCAATAATAGACCAACCTGTGGATTAATTTCCTTCCAGTACATCAACTTGTATAAAGCACTGCAGCACATTCTCGAACGTATTAGTATATCCCCATTCATGTCTCAATTTCGTAACTTCAGCTGTTGTTCATATACACAAATTTATCAGAAACGCGAAATTTTCAGTCTCGCATAAATAATAATTTCCTGATACACTAATTAGACATTATATACTTCTCAAAGAAGTGTTGTAGGTCAAATATTTCTTGCTATGTAATGAGAAATCAGCAAAAGTCAGACAATGTTATTGCAAATATTTCAGAACGTTTTTTGTCATTGTAAGTTGCTTTTGGTTAATAAAATACAGCTGGTACAAGCCAGAATGAGTGGTGGGCTGTGAACGAAGAGTATACACGAAGAATGAATCTTAAAACTGTAATTAAATAGGTATGGAGGTGTGAATAATGTTGTGCAATCAAAAAGTGGGTCAGCTACACTAAATTGAAGTTATTTTAACAACCGGCATTTATATTGATAAAACCTTTACTTCAGCCCTTCAGATGTGTAGAGATATTACTATTTAAAGTGTGTCTGGTATTCTTAAGGACCAGCATTTATCAGAATAATAAAATTAATTAAACGCTCATCAGTTGCCGAGAAGGGAAGTATCTAGTTATGCGACGGCTGCAGCAACACTTACTCACTTAATCACCGTAGTTGATTCAGCCAGCTGGAAATGAGCGCGGTTCCGTGTTCTGGGGACGGTAGACTGACTATGGACTCTAATTGTCAACGAGTAGGGAAGTAATTTTCATAGAGAGAACATGTGTCTCCCATTGTTCTGAAAATGTTGGTGAATTGTGTAATAACGTATCTATGAGAAGAATAGTGCGACAGAACAGCGTAAAGCAGACTTTATCTTTAATATCCGATTTCGATCATTGTTCTGAGAGTTTCGTTAGGTAAACTGAAAATTGCCTTTCTAACCACAAGTTCTAAAACACAGCCTTTGCTTAGAGATACTAGATCCTGACAAGAAACTCTGTCATATTTTGACGAGCAAAAGTAAAGATTGAATACCGCGTGAATGCATGAATAGTCGCAATACACACGAGTTCCAAATCGTGGAGCGCCGACATGTTCGTTACGGAGACAGTTTTAACCGAGGTCCCACAATCCTGTATGTGGTCTGCTGTGAACAGCGGACAATTTTTAAGGTGCCTTGGCGGCTATTGTGGTGATAAAATTGCGCGCCTTTCGTTATAACATATCTTCCTTTCAGTCACGTTATCAACGTAATGGAAATTTTTTGGAAATTTGTGGTAAGTTCTATGGGCCCAAACTGCTGATGTCATAAGTCGCTAGGCTTACACACTACTTAATCTAACTTTAACTTACACTAAGGACAACACACACACACCAACCTCTGACGGGGGCAGCCGCGCGAAACGTGGTAAGGCGCCCAGACCGCTCGGCTACCCCGCGCGGCGAATCTAATGTCACATTTTAATATGTAAGTACTACAAATCAGTTTAATTTATGAACGAACAAAGGCAAGTTACTCTTTACCGATTTATTTTTGACGTACTACGTATAAGAAATTTGCCATAACTGTTTGTTCACAATTAAATGCAGCTTATTACGTTAGCAAGAGAGCGAATTGTAGCATTTCATTGTTTAGCGCTCCAAATTTTTGAAATGAAATGTATTTAGCATCACATCATTTTTCCAGTATCTTATACATTACGTTATTAATGCTTCGTGCCATTTGCAGTATGCAGGTGAATAAAAATACCTGATCTATGATATTTTCACCATCACCTGAGCTATTTTCCAGTACAGCAAAATGAAACTTTTTGAATATCAGTAGGCCTACTGTCAAAAATAGCAGCTATTGTTACATAAATGTAGAGTCAGTGATGTATCCCTTCTGAAAACGTGCTATGACTGAGAGACCCTAATATGAAAGATGTAAACATTTCCACGTAACTGTGGAAGTTGGTACTGGTTCCTTTCCTGAAATTACTCGTGCAATGAAACGCTGCACAACTCTTTACCATCGATCTCGACGCGTACACCAATATGTGTAGAGAGTACAGTTAGGACTAACAAATACTGTATAGATGCACTAATACATAAACGGTACAGCCACATTAATCTGACCACCGCCTTTGTTCGACGTAAACGTGAAATAACCACTCACAGATGGCAAGTGGCATCACTACCAGTGGAATGAATATTAATTGTGTTGAGAGACGCAGAAAACAGTGCAGTCTTTGCCATATTGTGAGAACTGGCCAATTTATCTGACATCCAAAAGGGCACGATCATTGGCTTTCGGGATATGGACGGAAGCATTTCGGAAACGGCAAAGTTTTAAACTATTCGCGTGCTGCTGTGGTTAGAGTATGCCGTGCATGGCAAAATAGAGCCATCCGAAGCCGGCGGCGGGGTAACTGTGGTGCACCACGCCCACAGATGACAGGGGTGAACGACGGCTGCGGAGATTTGTACGAGCGAGCAGACGTGCAGCTGTTCAGCAGCTGACCGCCCAGATGAACCATGGGGCTGTCATCAGTGTCTCCTCAACGACTGTTCAGGAAACCTTGCTGCATATGGGCCTCCGCAGCGGCCGCTTGGTTCATGCGCCCATGCTGACTGCTGTTCATCGGCAGGAACGCTGGAATTCGCACGCCAATATCGCAACTGGACGCCCACCAAATGGCGCCAGGTGGCCTTTTTAGATGCATCACGTTATATGTTCCATCGTACAAATGGCCGTTTGCTTGTACGGCGTGAAACATTGAAAGGAAACACTCTTCAACCGGGACGGAGTGTTTTGGTCTGCCGTATGTTTTCGTGCCAAACACTGGATGATCTCGTCATTGTGGAAGGCACAATGGATCAACGTAAGTACGCATCCATCCTTCGGGACTACGTCCACCCATTCATGCGGTTTCTTTTTGCCTCGGAAAGATGGCATCTACCAGCGTCTCACACAGCTGTTAGTCCAGGATGCGTTTACCGTACTCCCTGGTCACCAATCGAGATTCTGTTGGACCACCTCCGTCGGGCTGTTCGCGGCATGGATCCTCAACGAAGAAACCCAGCGCAGCTGGCCACGGCTCTGGAGTCGGCATGGTTCCACATCCCTGTCTGTACCTTCCAGAACCCCACTGACTATTCCTGCACGTCTCGCAGCGGTCCGCACTGCAAAAGGTGGTTATTCAGGCTTTTTGACTGATGGTCAATTAATGTGACTGGACAGTGTATAACTTGTGTCCTTTCAAGCTACAGTGTGCTTCAGTTACCAGAGGCTTACCATCACAGTTGACGGTTCAAAATATTCCACGTTTGCAGCGTCCTTGCGGGAGACCAGTTATTTTTACAAGATCTTTGGTTATAGCTGACGCGTCCCGGGCATAAGTATTGCGCAATAACATTGTGCCATCTAGGCGCGCAGTCCGGACCCGCGCGACTGCTACGGTCGCAGGTTCAAATCCTGCCTCGGGCATGGATGTGTGTGATGCCCTTAGGTTAGTTAGGTTTAAGTAGTTCTAAGTTCTAGGGGACTGATGACCACAGCTGTTAAGTCCCATAGTGCTCAGAGCCATTTGAACCATTTTTTGAACATTGTGCCATTCTTGGCCCCACACAATCGTGCAATATATTGACACAATATTATTGTGCAATAAATATTGAGTGTGTGAGGGCCGCTTAAGGTTCAGCTGCATCCCCCACAAGGCGCGGTGGTCTGTCACAGCGGAGCGCCTACCCCCCTCCAAGCGGTATCGTTGACTTTTGCTCAACCGCACCGTCCGCGCAGGTACGGAAAAGTTATATGTAATGCTTTTTTTTACATTACCGCTACCAATCACAAACTTTGTCAACTATTGTATTACGTATATATTTAGCGACATGTTTCGAGGGTTAAACCTCATCTTCAGGCTAAATGGCATTACAAAAACAACTTTACAATGAGATCAGCCGGCCGCTGTGGCCGAGCGGTTCTAGGCGCTTCAGTCCGGAACCACGCTGCTGCTACGGTCGCAGGTTCGAATCCTGCCTCAGGCATGGATGTGTGTCATGTCCCTAGGTTAGTTAGGTTTAAGTAGTTCGAAGTCTAGGGGAATGATGACCTCAGATGTTAAGTCCCACAGTGCTTAGAGCCACAACAAGGTCATACTGATGTTACATAGTCTTTTCGTAAATGCTGTGGTCATCCTGTGGAAGAAGAGAAAACTTACTAAGAGGCGATGTCACTTTGGAAGCTGCACTGATGTTTGCACGAAAATGTTTTGAAACGGTCACTCACTGTGTTTTTCTGGCGTGGAAGTCTCGTTGTGATGCATTACGGTGTTTCCATTTCCGTGGCTCTCTTGGTCACTTAACAAATTGTCACTAACATAGCAGTAACTTGGAAACCCGTTCACAAACAGTTCTGCAGTGCTGTGGACAAGATGGCGGTCGAAATACAGCTGGTTTCGTTTTGACTATCGATTTGTCGATCTATGTGGTGTCAGATGTTTACATGTCTTCTGCACGTCTTGTTATCGTATTACAGATGTAGGTTGACGAAATACATTACAAAGTGAGTTACGTTACAAAACATTTTCGTCCAAACATCAGTCCAGCTTCCATAGTGTCATTGCCTCTTACTCAGTTTTCTCTTCTTCCACAGGCTGACCACAGCATTTACGAAAAGACTATGTAACATCAGTATGACCTTACTGTAAAGTTGTTTTTGTCATGCCATTTAACCTGAAGATTAGGTTTAACCATCGAAACATGTCGCTAAATAAGTAATACAATAGTTGAGATAGTTTGTGACCGGTAGCGGTAATTTAAAAAAACCTTTACATATTCTTGAGAGAGTCGCGATCGAAAAATAGTCAAAACGAGAAAAGTTACTCTGTGCCCACTCTACGTAGAATTTAGCACGTAGCAATGTTGTGGATTTGCCAAACTTTCGTGTGTGCGTTGTAAATATAGTTTTTTCCGCAGATTTCGTGATTAGTGGCGGGAGGAACAAAAGTTCTGTTACAACTTTTCATTAAAATCGTGGAGTAATTTATAGCAATAGCAGGGGAGGAAGTAATATGATTGGTGAAAAATTTTCTATTTTATGATTGTACGAGGAGTATGAGGAAAGTAATGAGACTGACAACACTGCGAGCGATGTGGCAACGCTGTGTCGTTCTACTTGTGTAGACCTGTGCATTCATCCCTTCCGGATGCTCAGTCCGCGTTCCTGTTCCATACAGCTATCACGTGATTTTTGAGATTTCCACCAGGGAAGTTGTTTTTTTAAATTGTGTGTTACGAAAATGGAACAGCGGAATTTAGAGCAACATTATGCCATCAAATTTGTGTTAAACTTGGGGAAGACGTGAGTGTGACCTTTGGAAAGTTGAAACAGGCCTGAGGGGAATAATCCTTATGAAGAGGACAAGTTTTTCGCTGGTACAAATAATTTTTGGAAGGCCGAGAACACGTTGAAAATAAACCTCGCTCAGAGAGACCTTCAAAAACCGACGAAGACGTCGAGCGTGTGCGTGCTCTTGTGAGATTAGAACGATGCTTAAAAATAAAGATGACGGGTGACCCGTTATACACTTTCACCGAACATCGAATTGTGACAAATTTTGGACATGCGTAACGTTTGTGGCATGTTGGTGGCAAAATGGTGCCGAAAAGCCTCACAACTGTGCGGAAGAGGATTCGAAGAAACGTATGAGTTGATCGTAATGAGAAGATTGCCAATGACCTCGAACAGGTAGGTTGGTTAATTTGGGAGAGGGGGCCAAACAGCGAACTCATTAGTGCCGTCGGATTAGAACAGGGTAGGGAAGGAAGCCGGCCGTCCCCTTTCAAAGAATCCATCCCGTCATTTGTCTGAAGCGATTTAGGGAAATCACAGAAAACCTAAATCAGGATGGCGGCACGTCATTTGTCTCAAGCGATTTAGGGAAATCACAGAAAATCTAAATCAGGATGGCGGCACGCGGGATTGAACCGTCGTCCTCCCGAATCCGAGTCCAGCGTGCTAACCACTGTGCCATCTCGCTAGGTGACCACGAACAGTTTAGACGTGTAATTACAGGTGACGAATCCTGGATTTTCGAGGACAATCCTGGGACAAAGTGGTAAAGTGAGGAGTCGCGCACTGAGACATCATCTCAACCGAAAAAATCTCGAATAAGTAAACCAAAGATCAAAAGAATGATGAGCTGCTGTTTTGACAGAAGGGGTATCGTGCATAAGCAATCTGTTCCTTCAGGGCAAACCGTCAACCAAATGTCCTTGGAAGGCTAAGGAAAAGGGTGAATCGAGAGACACTGGACATTGCAGGCAAGTGGATGCTGCATGATGACAAAGCCCCATGTCACTTCTATCACGGAATTTTTAGGCTAAAAAAGCATTCCCGTTTTTCCGCAGCATAACCCCCCCCCCCCCACGCCATTCCCCTGATTTGAGTCCTTGTGGTGCTTTTCTTTTCCTAAAATACGTTGCTGCGGTAATGGACTCTCGAGTCCGGTATGACCAGTGAGTAAGTAAGTAAGTAAAATTGAAGAAAAAGTCTTCAAAGGACGTCATTTTGGGAAACTGGAGAACATTCAAAAAAATGCGGCTGACATGTTAAATGTGCTATCAGTTGAAGACTTTCAGTGCTGCTGTACCAAGACTGGGAACAACGATCCCGTCCGTGTATACCTGACGAAGAGAACTGCTTTGAAGGCGACAATATTGTTTAAAAAAATAACTTTGGTAGTTTAAAAAAGTCTGTCTCATTACTTTTCTCGCACATTTCGTATATTTCCATTCTCAAAATGGTGGTTTCATGTTCAGATGTGTAGGAAATCTCTGTTCAATCTTTATATTAGGAGTTTGCTTACGAGGAGAAGACGGCAGGTGCCATAACACAATTTCCCAGAAACGTCGATCAGTGGAAACGGGTCAAAATAAGTGAATCTGTGTCTCGGCTTAACAGTAGATACCGGTCCGTTTCACAGAAAAGGTCAAAGTTTTCAATATACTTTATGTGCCTTTTAGCAAGTAAATAGCACAACAGAAGTGGTGGTGATGCTTCTGCATCCCGTGTTCGAAAGCCGATTATTAGTTTTATCTTGTTGTTCATTTATTTACCTGTGTCTGTAGAAAATTACTATACGAATGTTTTCCAATGCATACTGAAATAACGTTGTCCTTATACGTCTACTAACTGTGTGTCTGGTGAACGAATAAGAAACAGCAAATGGACGACAAAATTATTTGACATTATTTTCGGTGAAATTCCTGTAGTGTACTTTGATTCATAATCAACTGCAAGTGCCAGTTTTCGGAAAAGTGATCCGCTGTGCGCGTTTTGCGGCGAAATTATTGCCAAAGAGTGAGAACGTGTTTTGCGCCCTTAGAAAATTGAAAGTTTACGGCCCTTTCGTCTTCATGGAGAAAACTGGCAGTGCGTATGTTCCTCCCCTACCAAATAATTTAGCCGAGCTGCAAAATCGAATCTACGCTGCCGCTGCACAAGTTACACCCAAGTTGCTGCAACGAGTGTGCAAAGAAATTGATTACTGGTGGGATGTTTGCCGCATCATTTGAAACTTTTATGTGAAACTTGAGTTTGGTTCAAATGGCTCTGGGCGCTATGGGACTCAACATCTAAGGTCATCAGTCCCCTAGAACTTAGAACTAGTTAAACCTAACTAACCTAAGGACATCACACACATCCATGCCCGAGGCAGGATTCGAACCTGCGACCGTAGCGGTCTCGCGGTTCCAGACTGCAGCGCCTAGAACCGCACGGCCACTTCGGCCGGCGAAACTTGAGTTTGTTTGCAAGAAAATGATACATCTACCGATTCTGTAAATTACCTCAATAAATTTCTATATCATTCCTGATGCGTCAGCATAGCATGGAATTCAACTTTTACAAGACACAAGCTCAGCACAATAGGCTGTGGGGTGGTAGGACTGGACCAAGTGACACATCAGGCAATCACCATCGACAGTTGCACTGAACATTTATTTGGCACATTTAAACAAGACAAATAACAAATAAAACCATCAACACATTTTTAAAATTACCATTTAGGTGAGAGCAAGTTACCTCCAAATTTAAACATTCATAAACCACGCA
The DNA here is from genome assembly GCF_023864345.2 of Schistocerca serialis cubense. Lineage (NCBI taxonomy): Eukaryota > Metazoa > Arthropoda > Insecta > Orthoptera > Acrididae > Schistocerca > Schistocerca serialis. The sequence continues at coordinate 247,080,620 of NC_064641.1, read as the reverse complement.
CTTATGGCCTATTACACATTTAGTGAAATGAGTTAAAAATTATTTACTCAAAAACTATGATCAACCTGACGAACAATTTACTAAAATTTAACGAGGAAATGTAGTCTTTCCTTACTGCAGTGATTGGTATTACCAAAATAATTCAGAGTACAGGCAACAACAAATCAGAATTAATTACCATATCCACATATTGTCATTGAAGGCATTCTTGTACTTTCATTAATAGAATCAGTTTCACACTATTTAAACAGACAATAACAACTGGCCTCTCAGTAACTTGTAAGAATTTATGAAACTACTCATTCAGAATTAGACATGTGTCTGTCAGACACACTATCACTTCAGATAGAAACGTAACAGTAATGTTATTGCAATTCGCAGCAAAATATGTCGATGGAAAATTTTATCCATGTATATCTACAGCAATTGGCCAGCTTAACTCCGTCGTGTGATATAAATACAATAACCAGGCGGCACTTAGACAAAGACCAGCCAAACTATTTTCAATGGCGGTTAACACTGACAGTAGCAATCTACAAACAGAATGTATCAGCACTCCAGGCCCTAGTAAATGTTAATCATCAAATCACATACAGCTGTCACTAGAACCTTGCGTACTAAGCAAGTTGAAATTAACACATTCGAGGACAGAATCAGTAGGAGTAGCAACAGCACAAGGAAGGCCCTCACCCTCTTGCTTGTTCGACAAAGCCAGCCGCCACAAATGGTTCAAATGGCTCTGAGCACTATGGGACTTAACTTCTGAGGTCATCAGTCCCCTAGAACTTAGAACTACTTAAACCTAACTAACTTAAGGACATCACACACATCCATGCCCGAGGCAGGATTCGAACCTCCGACCGTAGCGGTCGCGCGGTTCCAGACTGTAGCGCCTAGAACCGCTCGGTCACTCCGGCCCAGCCGCCACAGATCCCTGTGCCAGGAGACATGCAGGAAGCGAAACACACCAACCGCTTCCCAGTAACGTGACTGCTTCCACGCCGGCGATATTTCCTACGGCGCCGTCACCCGGTTAAACAGCCCCTTTTAGATGTGCTCTTCCTGCTGCCTTGAACGATGCCTGTACTGTCCGCCAGACCTCCCAAACGTTACTGCTGGGCGTGCCGAAGCAAAATCCCCGCTACTTGCTAGAGCTCTGCGCACACCATCGCAAAGATGACCAATATCGGCGGCGGCAATATCGCTGATCCAGCCACACGGCTCAGTTCCAAATTTGTTAAGTCCTTTTCGACTCACCCAGTATAATAAATTACTACATTGTGAAATCCAGTTGTAATTTTACAATTAATAAAACGCCCTTGTATTACCTCACTTGACAATAAACATTCGTGTAGTAACCTTCTGCAGACATTGGTACATAAATGAAAAACATAAAAAAAATTAAAAATCAATAAATGGGTTTTGCACACGGACCGCAAAAGTGAGAGGCTGCAACGCTAGCCATTGTTCCAACATTTCATCAGAGATTAGCGCGCGCTAAAGGATATCAAAATTACGCCGAAAAATTTGACCATCGTTTTCTCAGAAACGGTCACTATCTACGGATAAACCGAGACATATGTTTCACTATTTTGACCCCTATTCCACAGAGCGAAGTTTCTAGGAAATCGGGCTATGGCACTTGCCGTGTGCTCCTCGTTAGCCAAGAGAAATTGCGGGAACAGGCAGACAGCTGCTGCGGTTGGCCTACACAGCCACCGCCGGCCTGTGTTGACGTCCAGTGGACGGCATAGCCGTTCGGGTGGTGTTGCCGCTTGAGAACTGGGTCAGCTTTGCTAGCGGGCAGGGCAGAGCTGAGCTGCAGCCATAATGCGCCGCCGATGGGATGGCTGAGCGGGGCGGGGTGGCGAGTGTAGCAGGCCAGCAATTAGACGGCCGCAATATCCGCGCAAATCGCGTATTACCACCAGCCACACAATGCGCGCAATTATCCGCCTCAGCTCGCCGGCCGGCCGGCCACGCATTTTGTCGGCACAGTTTTTGGAAGCAATCGCTTATGTCCGCGTAGATTTGCAGCCTGTTAATGAAATCTGTGCCCTGGACCCCGTTTTTAATGGCCTTGCGCGGAACAGCACAAAATGTGACGGGCCGATAAACGCGTTTATTCGTTAAACTTTATGAAAGTAGCGCAGCGTTATCATATTAATACAAAAATTAATTACATATTTTCCGTACTTTTCTACTACGTGCTGTTTTAAAGCGATATGAAGGTACAAATAATTCCAAGGCGAAACATTTTATCTCCCATTAACGTTGCGGTTCTTAAGATTTCGACCGGGCTCAAGTGGTTCGCGGCCAGGCGCGGATCCAGGATTAAATTCTGCGTGGTGCCAATAATAATAATAATAATAATAATAATAAATACATAAAATGTCTCGCACAAAAAACCACTTATATTGGTTCACAAAACGTAATTTTAGCACCACTACCAAGAAATTACAATCCCCGAGAAATACAAGATCTGGAAAGCTTTTATCCGAAAATTAGAGAAGTAATTGTTTCAATAACATAAGGAATTAATTTTGAAATTTTCACGGAGTTGTCTTTGCTCATCATAGTAAACAACGAATGCTAGAAGAAATTGGCAAGAAGTGAACAAAAGTATTTTAAGATGATGGTTTCACTTTGGAATACAACTTTAAAATTTTTCCAAGATATAGCCCTCATTATCATAGTAAGCAAAGAAGACAATAAGAAAATGGTAAAAAGTAAACAATCAGTTGTTTCAAGGTTTTGGTTTCACTCTGGAACTCAAGTGCCCTTCATTTTATAAGTTATATCTAAAAGCAATTCCGCATTTTTGCCAGACACAATCCCGCATCTTGAAACTTCCACGAACTCATAATGCCTAAAACAAATTACAGTCCTAAATAACAAGCAAAAATGGGCTTAAAATTTAATACATTTATAAGAAAAGTACATACTGCCCCAGTGGTTTCATTTCGAAACAACTCATAGAAGCAATAGTACAAACTCCTACAGTCACTTATTACAATCTCCGCGTCGAATTATGTTTTGAATACAGTTCGTGACCGCTACAATGCACTACATTCGTAGAAGTGCCTCACCGTATCATTAGATGATCCTGTTTTGTAATAGCATCGGGGTTTCGTGTGAAAGTTGCTGATAAATAATAATAATAATAATAATAATAATAGCAATAACAATAACGATAATAATACTAATAATAATAAAATTGTGGTTTCATGCGGAAACCACCGGTACTCCAAGGGTTAAGAGCGGTAATAGCAACAAACTTGAACCATTGTGAGAAAGTCATTGCCGCACAACACTGGCGAGCCATTTCGTCAGGAAGACGCGATTTCTACTTCCCGCATAAACATACCTTTAGAGGTGAGTCTTTGACTTTTTGTCTTGCATTACGCAGCTCACAGACGATCAGCACTACTGTACAGTAATACTACACTATGTTGTTGTTGTTGTTGTTCTTAGGCTGCTCCATAAAAATATACAATGCACTCACAATCATCACTGTTTCACTTTATACTAGCTAAGGTTCTGGACATAGACCTATCGACTATGGCTTTCCGCGCATGCGACCGTGTCATGCTGTTCCTTTCACTCGTTTCCGGCTATGTTTCGCCGCGTTTCTTACGGTGCGTTCACACGGGCGTATGGCCGGGCGACATGTATCTCTGTCCTTGTCTTCAAATGTGTCCCTCTCACTGTCAGCGCTGAAGTGCAGTGTCACGTAAACTGATAGGTACATCTACAGCCAGACGTATGAAACACAGACATTAATGTATACAATGGCACTAATCTGAAAAAAGTCATTCTCGCTGCTGCCGTCGTAGAAGAAGATCTGCGATAGTGAGCAATAATTCCATTTTAAAGTCTTCTAAATTTTTTTAAGCTCTACCACGTGTGTTTCCGTATTCATGGTCAGCAGATTCCCAACTGTCCTTATCTTCATTAATGTTTTCGTATATATTACTTTCCAGTTCCCATAACTGTGGCGCAGGTGTATCCCATTTATAAAATTCAGAGTTCTCTTATTTTATTGGTGACCCACAACAAAATATTAACATCTGACTATTATTTCAGACTAATTTAATGAATTCCTTGAATCCTTCCAATAGAGCACTGCAAAGTCAAATACGAAGAGGTATATTGGTAACAAGCCAAAATCCGCAGAGTTATGACCAATTTAGTTGCACACTGATATACGTTCTGTCACATTGGTATTGGTTTTAAAATTCTCGGACCACTTTCTTTTATAACAAATTCAAAATCGTATTTAAGTATCACTTAAAGAGTTAAAATTTCGGAAGCAGTTCGATTACTTGAAACAGAACACATAAACAAAGCCCGATTTATCTGTATTTTGCTTTCTTTGTTATGGAAGGCAAACGCAGGACAGCCGCACTCAGTTCTAGTAGCTGTTATTCGCCCACTTTGCAGAAATACTAATGCCCATGTAGACACTTCTTGCCCCGAAACGTATTTCCCCAAACACTGGCGGGGCATAGTTGGTCGGCAATGTTGGCGACATGTGACTCCAATTCGTGTGGCCGACAACATTGCCGGACAATACTGGCGAGCCATTTCGTCAGTAAGACGCGATTTCTACTTTCCGCATAAACGTACCTTTAGAGGAGAGTCTTTGAATTTTTGTCTTGCATTACGCAGCTCACAGACGATCAGCACTACTGTACGGTAATACTACGCTATGTTGTTGTTGTTCTTAGGCTGCTCCATAAAAATATATAGTTTTACTGTGTGATAATTCGTCTGCTTCGAAATGTTAAGACGTTCAAGATGCTGCTGCTGTGGTAATTCATCTACCTTCTTTTATGTAGAAAATAAGAAGTACATGAATGAAAAATTTATACAAGCAGCCTCGAAAATTGACTCACGAAATTTCTTATCGGAAAACAGACTGAAAGAGAGAAATGATAATCAGCACTTTTTACGAGTTCATGTTCCAACACTGATACATTACTGGAAATGGTTATCCCCAATTATCAAAAACAAAAAGCTTCTTTGAGGCTCTTACTCGTTTTTGATGAGAAAGACCGTTTCAGCTGTACGATAACTATTTGTTTATGAACCAGCTGGTTAGATGGGGTTAGAGCCACATTTTCAAGGATACATATTTATTTCATAAGATAGTTCCAGCAACAACTTGCTGAAAGAGGCACATAATCTTATCGCTTGAATTAAGTTATGAAATAAATATGTATTCCTGTACCATCATCCTGCTGAAATAGCACATAACCTCATTGCTTTAACTAAGTTATGAAATAAATGTGTGTCCCTGAAGATGCGGCTCTAACACCACGAAAGTAGGTGCCGGCCGGAGTGGCCGTGCGGTTCTAGGCGCTACAGTCTGGAACCGAGCGACCGCTACTGTCGCAGGTTCGAATCCTGCCTCGGGCATGGATGTGTGCGACGTCCTTAGGTTAGTTAGGTTTAATTAGTTCTAAGTTCTAGGCGACTGATGACCTCAATTGTTAAGTCCCATAGTGCTCAGAGCCAAACTACGAAAGCAGGTGGTTCATAAACGAATATTTGTCGTACAGCAGAAGCTGTCCTTTTCATCGTGACAAATGTACAGTTGAGGATGCCTGCAATACAAGATGTTCCTATTCGTTTACTTTCCTTCCTGAAGTTTGTTCTTAAGGAATTAATTTTTTTAAATATCTTTCCTCTGTATTTAGTGAGCCACAATTCGTAAGAATCATTCTTAATTTTCCAGTTTTTATACTCAACTGCCCTAACATCCCAAAATACCAACAACGATTTGTAAATTTCGATGAACGCTAATACGAATGATCTTACTTCTTGATGTTTTTGTTTTGCACTCATTTTTGTAGATAAACAGAACAGCGAGCACAAAGAAATCTAGAGATCCTACAAAGTAGCACCTGAGAGATCGATAAGGATATAGTCAACACTACCCACAGCCGACACAGTATTTCTCTGGTAGCGCAATATACACGTCCGGTAAAAAATGCAACGCCCTCAAAGACGTCATTTTGTTCTACAACTATATCTACATCTACATGGTTACTCTGGAATTCACACTTAAGTGCCTGGCTGAGGGTTCATCGAACCATTTTCATACTACTTCTCTACCATTCCATTCTCGAACGGCGCGTGGGAAAAAGGAACACCTAAATCTTTCCATTAGAGCTCTGATTTCTCTTATTTTATTATGATGATCATTTCTCCCTACGTAGGTGGGTGTCAACAAAATATTTACGCATTCGGAAGAGAATGTTGCAGATTGAAATTCCGTAAATAGATCTCGCCGCAAAGAAAACCGCCTTTGTTTCAGTGACTGCTACCCCAACTCGCGTATCGTATCAGTGACACTCTCACCCCTATTGCGCGAAAACACGAAACGAGCTGCCCTTCTTTGCACTTTTTCGATGTCCTCCGTCAATCCTACCTGGTAAGGATCCCATACTGCGCAGCAATATTCCAGCAGAGTACGGACAAGTGTAATGTAAGCTGTCTCTTTAGTGGGTTTGTCGCATCTTCTAAGTGTTCTGCCAACAAAGCGCAGTCTTTGTTTCGCCTTCCCACAATACTATCTACGTGATCTTTCCAATTTAAGTTGCTCGTAATTGTAATTCCTAGGTATTTAGACGAACTGACAGCCCTTAGATTTGTGCGATTTATCGTATACCCAAAATTTATCAGATTTCTTTTAGTATCCATGTGGATGACCTCGCACGTTTCTTCGTTTAGTGCTAATTGCCGCTTTTCGCACCATACAGAAATACTCTCTAGATCATTTTGTAATTGGAATTGATAGTCTGGTGATTTTACTAGATGATAAATTACAGCGTCATCTGCAAACAATCTAAGGGGGCTGCTCAGATTATCACCTAGGTCATTTACGTAAATCAGGAACAGCAGCTCTGATGTGACAGGTAGTTCATCGTTGTAGGTGCATACGATAACAGATTCACAACAAATGAAAAACACAAGTCACAATACAGGGCGTCCAAACAGTCGCATCGATAGACAGTGTATCCCTCTCTGGCGACAACACAAGCGTGTATTCTTGTATGCAAACGATTATAAAGTTGCCAAATGGCATCCTGCAATAGACTCTCCCACGAATCTTGCACCTTTTCTCGCAATTTGGCAATGGTTCTTACATAGTACGTTCCCTCTACATTATGTCTCACATATGTTCAAATGGCGAGATAGCTGGTAATCTTGCTGGTCACAAGCAGTTCTACACTACGAAGAGTACGTTGCGTCGCAGCTGTCTATGTGGACGAGCACTGTCCTGCTGAAAAAGAACATAACCTTCTTGTCGAAGAAATAACAGCAGCACAGGGAGAACAACCTGTGCCATGTACCGGGCGCTGGTTACTTTATCCTGCAGAAACCCCAAGTCTGACCGCAGGATGTAACTGTTGGCCCCCGCCCGATGAAACCTGGTTTGTGACCTGTTTCTTGTGGGCGAAAGCACTCTAGAACAGGTCGTTCGCCAGGCCTACGCCGTAAACACATATGTCCATCAACAGCACACAGACAGAACCTTCTCTCTTCACTTAAGACAACAGAGCGCCATTCCACTCCGAGATCAAGTCTTCCACAACACGAGAGTAGCCACGTTTGGCGGCGTCGTGGTGTCAGTCGTAGCCTGGCCAGACACATACGTCATCTTAATCCTCCTGCAACAAGACTATTCCCAATGGTCCCCAATGTTACAGCAAGTACAACATATGCCAACGATACAGCAGGTCCAACATATGCCAGGATATCGTCCCTGGATGATGTCCGGTCGCCCACTGCTGCTCGCATAAGGCGTATGCACTATTCGGACGTCGAGAACCTGGTCTGAGTTTTGGGATGTTCCAGAGGTCACCTCTGAAAGCAATGACGCACCAACGTTACATTGCCGCCATCATGTGCAGCGGTCTGTCGTTACGTCCATCCAGTTGCCGGAGGCCCAAAATGCGATCCGATTCGAACGACAGAAGTTGTTCGTCGGAAGGGGAATGACTGTACCTTAGAATGAATGTTAAAAAACACTGTTTATCTCTTAAACCCAGCACAGTTACTGCCTATAGAGTGAAAACAGGGGGCGCACAGGGCTCTTGAGCGCCATCTGATCGCCCAAGACTGTGACAACTCAATCATTAACATTACAACCCCTCAGTAACCACTTATTATATACCCTGGTGTCTCTGCCACTGAGCTCAGTCCTTAAGTGTCTTGAATTTTTTTTTCGGTAATGTATTTCAGAAGTATTTGATATGCTCAATATTACTGCACAACCTCTCATTCTTATACCTTATCAATATCATTATACGAATGCTAATACTAGACAATACTACTGACCATCTAGGAGCTGCTTTAATGAACTTACTGTGATTTGTCGGTTCTGCCACTCAGATAATTTATCGCATGGGTTTTTCTGCAGCAGCTACGGGCAGTCATTGAACGGACGCCATTACCTAGCTATGTTATCTGCAGCCGGTCATGCTGCAAGCCCATCCTCATGGGCTAGCCTTCGTGCGAGCACTGAGAAGTATAAACATCTACACCATATTCTGTAAGCCACCACTACTCGATTTCGCTCTTCCTTGTTCCGCTCGCGAATGGGACGTGGAAAGAATGACTGTTCAAAATATTATTCAAATGGCTCTGAGCACTATCGGACTTCTGAGGTCACCAGTCCCCTAGAACTTAGAACTACTTAAACCTAACTAACCTAAGGACATCACACACATCCATGCCCGAGGCAGGATTCGAACCTGCAACCGCAGCGGTCTCGAGGTTCCAGACTGTAGCACCTAGAGCCGCTCGGCCACTCCGGCCGGCAAGAATGACTGTCGGTAAGCCTCTATATTAGCTCTAATTTCTCGAATTCTCTCGTCGTGGTCACTTCGCAAGATTTATGTGGGATTAAGTAATATGTTGTCCGACTCTTTCCGGAAAGCGCTCTCTCGAGTTTTTAATAGTAAACCTCTCCGTTATGCACACTGCGTCTCTTGTAACTATATTCTGTTAAATACAATCACTTTCTAGTTTAAAGACTCTTTAGTTTTCACGATATGAAATATCCAAAAAATTTCTGAGAAATTTGGAAACTAATGCATGTGAATATGTGGATACGTGCCACTACTTCCACCAGAAAGCGATGTGGGTTTTCCTGTGCTAGCCACATCTGTGGAAGTGATGACGTCATCAGACTGTGGGAGACACTAATTCCTGCAAGGTGCCTCGACTAGTTTAAAGACATCTTCTGCCTGTTTCTATGTTCTCTAATTCTTTTCATCTCTGCATTCCAACTGCGCCAAACCATAAGCGCCTGCAAAAAGTAATTCAAGCGAAATACGAAATAGGAAAGTTTTTTTTTTTTTTGTTGGGGGGGGGGGGAATTGTGGACGCTTCTGAGTCCACGTTAAACTGTGTCGACCTATGGCTGGGTAGATCCGCTCAAATATCGGTGAGAGGCAATTTCGGAGCGCAGCCAACACGGCCATGCCTACTCGAACACTTTGGCTTTCAAAACACCATTCAGCTATCTACTTTTCCTCCCTTCATGAAGTTAGCTGTTCTTGAATACGCAGCACATATCTCCATGTCGTAAACGTTCATTTAATAAGTGTCTTCGCCGACTATTTTCTATACTAATTCCCTAAATTATATCCCAATCGTCCATTTAATTTTTACCATTTATCTGTAGTAAGTGGTGCACTTCAACAGCGCGACAATGGCTGTTCAGCGCTGACGCACGGTTCTAGCGGGGCTGGCTAGTGGCTACGCTTACCCCAACTATTTCTGAAGCACAGCTGTGTAGGAAGCCGAGCCGGGTCGGCGTGGAAATTAAGCCATCGCCGAACTTGGTGAAATACGCCCAGTGTGCTTCAAGAATCGCCTGGGCAACGGACACTTCTTTAATGACTATGGGACAAAAAGATAATTAACGCTAATGGTTTCTTACACAAGAGAATTCTTCGCATACTTTGTCACGGCAGTTTTAATTTTACGCGTGTTGGTATTCTCGTTTGTACCGTTCTTCATCACTTTCTAGCTCCCTTTGTTCACCCTTGACCCGATTCTGTGCGTAGTGTGTGCAAATAGCCTATACTTTTATAATAATTCCCATATGATACGCTACAGTACAGAGCCAACCCGGTCGATATTGAGGCGTATTACACCAGGACGGCGGCTGTGCTGCCTTATGAAGATAACGGTTCCACAAAAGTTCCTTCGAGAAATGCCGCTGTTTTTGTTCCACGAAGACGTCACCGCAGTCAGCGAATCCTGATGGAAGGAGCGCTTTGTTCCTTCAGCAACAACTGTGAATGCCGTTGCGCAAGAGGCGTTGTTCTCGCTGTGTCGTGTGCACGTGACGACAGGAAAAAGCGACTCCGAAATAGCAGTGGGCGCTGTACATTAAAAACGCAGGGCCGGCTTTACTCACAAATGGCGAAATTTAAGGTATCCGTATCAACAGAGAAAGACCAGTCCTAAGGTTACGAAAGAAAGTGGCATACACTGGAAAAAGTTTGTAAAAGTCATTGGAGAGCACTCCTATAATATGGCGGATCCCGATAACCAAACATAGAGAATGCATAACGCGAGACGTCTATGGCGTTCGTAGCTAACGTGGCATATTCGTACTTGTACTTCAGCGTATTTTATGCAAAAATCTGGAAGGGTGACCACATGCTTTAATGCTGAAAAAGCCTGACCCATAAGCACGAGCGAGACTGCTCAACGGACCTCCGGAGAAGAAGAAGCAGCAGAGTGGTATCGTGGTTATTGTGCTGGACTCTTATTCCTGAGAAGTGGGTTTCGAATCATCGTGTAAGGGTATCGTGCCTCGGTTGCTAATACTCATTCTTTTGATCTTTTCATCTCTAACCAGCCATTACACCCAACATTACAAACTGTTTGGCGTGTTCTAGTACTGGTCTGCCTCTCAAGTGCTCCTTGCAGCGCCAATTGCCCGTTCAGGAGTGCCGTAGCAAATATCCCTTAATCTTTTACTTCTTCTGGTAACAGCTTCCCACAGACGTCATTCTTCAATTAACGTTTTAACACCTCACTTCATATTCTGTCCACTTAATTTTCATATTTTTCGATAGCAACGCATTTCAGATGCTACGAGCCTTCTCTGTAACCTAGCTTACTACATAGAAGAATTCCGTCACCTTTTCTGCTATTGCATCTCAATTCTCCTTTCTTCTGCTCTCCTTCAGTTTCGTCTTTCTCTTTTTCTTTAAGTCATTTTCTGTTTCATGTACGTGGTCTCTACCTTTCAACAGGGCTCATATCACCTAAGAAATGCAAAGATGTATTACTTACTTACTATCCACTCTTCCCGAATTATACGAGGGTGAGTCAAATGAAAACCTTAAATTTGTAATAACAAATCGAAATTTCGCTCCGTTGTCCTGTAAGTTGGTAAGCGTGCTACAAACAGCGTGCAGAATGGCCTGTAGGTGGCGCATAGTGCAAATGCACACACACAGTCGCAGTATCAATATAAAGATGGCCGTCCCATTTGCGACGTGCACCAGGGATGAACAGCGTTCTGTTATTCGGTTTTTGCGTAGTGAAGGTGTGAAATCTATTGAAATTCATCGACGAATGAAAGTTCAGTACTGTGATGCATTTTTGTCACAGCAGCAAGTCTACGAATGGAGTAGGAAGTTCTCAAATGGTGTTATTCCAGTGGAAGATGCTCCTCGTCCAGGTCCGGCATAACGAGTTGTGACTCCACAGAACATTGCAGCAGTTGAGGCCATAGTGAAGGAAAACCGCCGAGTGACACTGAATGACATTGCAGCATGTTTACAGATTAGTCGTGGGTCAGCACACCACATTGTGCATGATGGGCTCCAGTTTCACAAAGTGTTTGCAGGATGGGTGCCACGCCAGCTGACTCCTGAAATGAGAGAACGACGTGTTGACGCTTGTGAAGAACTTCTTCCGCTCTTCGAACGAGAAGGTGATGGCTTCCTTGCAAGAATCGTTACTGAGGACGAAACCTGGGTTCTATTCCACCAACCGGAAATGAAGAGAGCGAGCAAGAAATGGCGCCATTCCTCATCACCAAATCCAAAGAAGTTTCGAACGGAACCATCAGCAGGGAAGGTTATGCTCACTCTCTGTTGGGACGAAAATGGCGCTATTTTGGAGCATTACATGCCTAGAGGGACCACTGTCACCAGTGCATCACACACAGATCTCCTAAAAATACATCTGCGGCCTTCAACCAAATCAAAGCGACGCGGATTGCTGTCAGCAGGTGTCCTTTTGCAACATGACAATGCAAGGCCCCATACTTCCCGTACAACAGTTGCAAAAATCACAGACTTGCATTTTGAGTGTCTTCCTCATCCAACATACCAGACCTTGTCCCAAGTGATTTCCATATGTTTGGACCACTCAAAGACGCAATGGGAGGAAAGAAGTTCCGTTCTGATGAAGAGGTACGCCACACGGTGCATGAGTGGTTGCGCGGACTACCCAAAGAATTTTTTTCTAAAGGAATTTATGCACTTTGTAAGCGCCAGAGGACTTGCATTGAGCGTGGGGGAGATTATGTTGAAAAGTGGTACAGCTTTGTACCACTTCTGCACAATAAATAATATTTAAAAAAGTATTTAAGATTTTCATTTGACTCACCCTCGTACATGCACTATCTGACCAAAAGAATCTGGACAAACATCTGTAATGGGGAAATGACCACTAGCTTTTCCGGAGAGGAGGATCAGCCACTATAGAAGCTGTAACAGCAGAAAGAGACGGTCAGCAGAGCTCAATGGCCTCGAACATGGGCTGTACAGATGAGTTGCAAATACGAGGCGTGTTTTTAAGTAAGTGCCGTTTTGAAATTAAAAAAAGACGTGCTAAGATATCTCCATAATTTTATTTTTAAATGAAATCTTGTACCTTAATCTACGCACTGACGCCATTACAGTCTGATTCTTCCTTGTTTGCGCTGCGTACTGAGTGTTTAAGATGCCTCCGATAATCGTGAGTCCCGTCGGTTGTGAAGTACGGGCTGGAATAAGATTTCTTAGTGATAAAGGCTTAAAAGCGATTGATATTCATCGTGAGATCTGTGCAGTTTACGGAGAAAACATTATGAGTGATCAATGGTAAGAAAGTGGGTGAGAGCATTTAAATATGGCCGCACAAATGTGTATGATGAACAATGGAGTGGGCGTCCTTCGGTCGTTAAGGAAGTGGACAATAAGGTGAGAGGAAACAGACGCTTTACGATTTCCTCCTTGCGGGATGACTTTCCTAATGTTTCTCGTAGTATTTTGTGTGGCATTGTGACCGAGCACTTGAATTACCGAAACTTTGTGCGCACGTTGGGTACGGAAATGTTGACGTATGTGCACAAAACCAAATGTTTAGACAGTGCATTGAGTTTCCTTGAGCGGTACCACAACGACGGTGATGATTTCTTAAGCCAAATTGTTACGGGCGATGAAACACCAGAATCAAAGCAACAGTCCATGGAAGTTGAGCAAAGGCATCGTTCTGCTGCAAGACAATGCCCGTCCGCATGTGGCGAATCAGACCAAAGATCTCATCACATCTTTTCGATGGGCAACTCTAGATCATCCTCTGTATACCCCCGATGTTGCACCCAGTGACTACCATCTGTTCCTGCACTTGAAGAAACACCTGGGCAGTCAGCGTCTTCAGAACGATGACGCAGTCAAAACAGTGGTGATGCAGTGGTTAACAAGTCAGGCCGCAGACTTCTATGAGGAGGATATTCAAAAAGTGGTACAACGTTATGACAAGTGCCTCAATATTGACGCAAATTATGTAGAAAAGTAGATTAAGGTACAGACTTTCATGTAAAAATAAAATTGAGATATCTTAGCACGTATTTTTTTAATTTCAAAACGGTACTTACTTTAAAAACACGCCTCGTACATCAGGGACATTTAAACATTTCTAAACCTGCCCTAGTCGACTGTTGGAGACTGAGGAGTGGAAACGCGAAGGAAAAACCAAGAACAGGCAGAAGTCAGGTAATGGTGGACAGGGGCCGTGGAGCTGAGCTGAGGATGGCTGCAAAAAATTGCATGAAATCAGCGCAATGAATCACTCGTGAGTTCCAAAGTCCTACAAGCCGTCCACGTCCAGTTAGCACAATGACTGTGTGTAGCGAGTTAAGAAGAACAAGGCACAATGGTTGAGCAGCTTCTCATCACCCACACATTTCTGTAGTCAATGCTGAGCGACGCTTGAGGTACTGTGAAGAGGCCGCCACTGGACAGCGGATGGCTGAAAACGAGTGATTTGGAGTTATGAATCACGCTACGCCCTACTGCAATCCGATGGAAGGGTTTGCCTTGGCGAATGCCTGAAGAATGTTATCTGCCGTCATGTGTAGTGCCTACAGTGAGGAAGTGCGGAGGTGGTTTCACGGTATGGGGTTGTTTTTCGTGGTTAGTGTGTGGTCTCCCTATCGCGCGTACGGAAACGCTTCTGAACACTTTCCACAGCACTGTATGCTGGGCACGGTAGAGGAACAGTTCGAAGACAGTGGTTGTATTCTTCAGAGCAATAACTTTCTTGCAATGAACTGGTTTTCCCAGAGTGCCGACATGAAGGCAATGGGACACTTCTGGCTCAACTATAACGCCAACTTCGCTCCGGACCCTAGCGTCCAACCTCCTCTACTTTCGATACGAAATAGCGAATGCCGGACATTTGCCACGACAAACATTTGCCACACTTGCCCCTTCGCCAGGTAGCTTGAGTAGCGATCCCTCAGGTAAGGGACGCCCTTCCTCGTACTACTTCTGTCCGCCTTCAAACCGCCGTCTCCACATCTTACTCGATACAACAAGTATGCAAGGGACCTCCTCCTTCGACATCTTGGCGAAATACAGAGCTTCTTTTCCGAAATCGAAATATTTATAACTTTTGGGAAACGAAAGCAATTCTGGCGATTATGTCAGTATGCAATTAGTTTTTCCAAGTATAAATATAGATACCTCTGTCTGTACGGTAGCTTCCTTTCACGATTACTGATTGCGATAGAAACAGTCCATCTCCATGGGAGCAACAAGAAAGGAACGATGTAAAGAGAATGCGAATGTACACTAATCATTTCTTTTTGATCACTGCATTTGTGCCTACTTTAATTACTACAACTGCATGCCCAAAAGACAACAAGGAAAGAAGAAATGGGTATGTGAATGTTCGAAAAGAAGAACGACATACTCCATATTAATTTATTCTCTAAAATCCGATATCCCTTGCGGCGAAGCATTAGTTAATAAAGTGTAGCGGGACCATGTTCAAAACATGACTGAATGTACGTTCATAACCAGAGATAAGAACATCTATGATTGACATGTCATCTAAATTCGACGTACAGTTTTAAAATGTTAGAAATAAGGAAATGAAGTAATACAGAATGCTATGCTTGTAACATACGTTGTTGTTCTACATTGTCTAGCTCTGGTATTTACAGAGTCACAGAGAAAGCATCCTTGGTTTTGGAGGGAAAAGCCGTAATTGTAATGATCTCCACAACAACAGAAACAAGAAGCACAACTTAAGGAAAAATAATGTAATGTGTGTTCCAGCTCACAAGCGACATTGAAGCGGGTAGTTCCTGGGAGTTAGTATGGGCAGAGGTTATGTTAGACAACCGGAATAAATTAATAACTGGCTCCTTTTACCGACCCCCGATCTCAGATGAAACAGTTGCTGATCATTTAAAAGAAAACTCGAGTCTCATCGCAAATAGGTACCCTACTCATACAATTATAGTTGGCAGTGACTTGAATCTACCTTCCGTATGTTGACAAAAATATATTTTCAGACCCTATTGTAGATAGAAAACAACTTCCGTAATTGTTCTAAATGCTTTTTTTAAAATTATTTTGAACAATTAGTTCACGAAGCCATTCAAATTGTAAATGGTTACGAAAACACACTTGACCTCTTAGCCACAATAATCCTGAGCATCACGACGGATACAGGGATTAGTGAACACACAGTTGTAGCGAGGCTCAATTCCGTAACAGAGTAATTCACGAAAACTAAACGCGAAATATATCTATTTATAAAAGCAACTGAAAATTCGGTTGACTACTGTCTAAGAGACAGTCTGCAATCCTTTCAAACTACAGGTATGTAAGTGAAGACCACATGAGGCTTAAGTTCAAAGACATAGTATCAACAGCACTCGAGAGATTCATACCAAATAAATTAATAACAGACGGAATTGATTCCCCATAGTGCACAAAACACGACAGAAGGCTGCTGCAGGAGCACCGAAAAAGGCACGTATAATTTAGAGGAGCGCAAAATCTCCATGATTGGCGAAGTTTTACTACTGAGGCTCGAAATTTTATGCAGATGCATTTAATACTTTCCACAACGATACTCTCTCTAGAAATGTTGCGGAAAATCCATAGAGATACTGGTCCTATGTTAAGTAAACCACGGGAAAGGCTCAGTAAGTACCTTTACTCCGGGTCTGGCGGCGGGTGAGGAGGAGGAGGAGGAGGAGGGGGAGACAAGGGACCCAACCCTTCGGAGCAGGTAAAATCGTGGCAAATGTCCGCACACCCGAAAGAGCACTGCCTGCGTTATTCCGAATTACGATGCAATGTTCCTTCGAGCATGCATGCGCGTCAGAAGAAACATTGCATTGTAATCCGGAATAACGCAGGCACTGCAGTATCGTATTTAGGTGCCGATACCGGGAAAGCGACTTTCAAGTAAAATGTCTCCCCGGTACGGGAACATGCATAGTGGATGTACGAGTGCAGGCTGTAGACACGTGGCTGACAACATATGGAAGTCTGAGTCTGGCCGTAAGTCGTATTCGGATAGCCTAATGGTAAGGCGACCGCTCGTGATAAGCGAAAAATCCGGCTTCGAGTCCCGGTCCGACACAAACTTTCATTGTCGTAATTCCATTATAAAGCTGATGATTGTCTACATTCGCAGCTTCGAATACATTCTACGTATTCTCTGCTGGCGGCTCTTGAGGAAGACAAGGCCGCCCTTCCTCCACAGACATTCAGACACCTCACTGAAAGTGTCACCACCAGAATTCAAGCCGTCATAAAGGCGAAGGGTGGACGCACCACTGTCCACTAAGAGGCGTTTGCTGCAGTGTAACCGCTTCCCGACAGATTACAGTTAAGCGCTGTCGGTCTTGGGTAGTACTTGGATTAGTGACCGTCAGGATCTGCCAAACGCTGTTAGTACGTGGGGTGCACTCAGCCCTTGTGTGGCTAATTGTTGAGGTACATGATTGAGTACTAGCGGCTCTGCTGATCACATGCCCTCCATATACGAATCCAGTGACGCCTGTCGTCTGAGGATGACACGGCGGTCGGTTGCTAACGTTGAGCCTTCCGAGGCCTATTCAGACGGAGTTTAATAGATGTCTGGATACTTTTGATTAGACAGTGCATTTTTAAAATTTCCATGAAGGACTGGAATTTCTGCGGGAAAAGGAAATGATGTTCTCTGCAGGCAACTGCTGACGAAGTGAACAGTTTTTACCACATGAAAACCATGTCACAGTCTGGAGTTTGGACGTTACCGTGTATATTTCCTTGAGAATTATTCCAAGCCACTAAAGCAGTCGTGCACTATACGCTGTTTGATGCGAAGGTTTAATTGCCGTTACCTCTATCCGACCGTCCCTGCTGGCATTCTAAATTAGCTGTGAGATCGGTAGATAAAATTGGAAGATGGAAAAACGATTACCGATTCCCAGGTGAGCGGACTTCTCGAGGCGGGCCAATTGCGTAGCCTCATCTCTTCCCAGGTCTGCCGTCTCGCGATATTTTCTCTTGGGACTTCGTTAAAAATCGTTAGTTCATCACACTCTTACTTGCCGATCTTGCTGAGTTGAGATCTCGCGTACCGAAGCTACTGACGAGTTGTTGTATATAATGACGTCAATCTGTCGAGAAACATCAGATGGGGTATCTGCCGCATCACAAACT
Organism: Schistocerca serialis cubense; assembly: GCF_023864345.2. NCBI lineage: Eukaryota > Metazoa > Arthropoda > Insecta > Orthoptera > Acrididae > Schistocerca > Schistocerca serialis. The sequence goes on along the minus strand of NC_064641.1, from coordinate 247,062,639 downwards.
GTAGTACTGACAGGTAACATTGCGTGAAAATGATGCCCCATACAATATTTGATGTAATATGCTTAGGCTGTAAAATCAGTTCTGCGTATCGGCATTAAACGTTCAACAGTATGTTGTACAACCGGTCTGTGCTCACTTATAAAAGAAAGTAAACGTAAAGAGAAGCTGATATTCGGCTTCGTTAGGAGGCGGCACGGTCCGAAGAAGAAAACACCGAGCATTTAGGTGTCGATGCTTGATGTCAAATTTGGGCGACGACAAGTGTTTGATGTTTAACCAGACATGTGTACTGCTGCGGTTTCATAACCCATGTTTTCGGAAACAGCTTGTAATTGATCTTCGCGAGTCCGTCTTTTGTACACAATTCATGTACACTATTCACGTCCTGATGTTTGTATATTTTTCACTTATTCTAAAGTAAGGAAGCATTTCCTGGAATACTGCACATAATGACAAGTTTATGAATTAGTCAGGCAGACACTCCCATCTCCGCAGGACAGCTCAGTGGCGTGCACAGCTGTACGCGGTTCAGATCCTAATGAAAAAGGAATGTGTGTCATCAGAATTTGGCCGAAAAGATGTGGTGGTGCACAATTCGTTGATGGAATGTGTTAAATTCGGAGTCCCTCTGCAGTGTCTCGTTGAGGAATGCTTAATTACAACGTATGTTTTGTTCTATCCATCGGATATGTTTTTGCTGTTCGAGTAGTCAAGGCTGACTGTAGGTACTGGGTTTTGTTCTCTTACGACTCTCCGATGGCCACAAATAAATCAAAAATAACACCCACATCTGCACCATACACTCATAACAGCTATTCTTACACTTTTACATCTAAGGCATCACACACGGAAAAGAAAAGATAGCACTGTGCACGAGAAACGAACCCTTTTCAGTTAGATGACTGAATCCGCTACTATTACACTACTGGCCATTAAAATTGCTACACCAAGAAGAAATGCAGATGATAAACGGGTATTCATTGGACAAATATATTATACTAGAACTGACATGTGGTTACATTTTCACGTAATTTGGGTGCATAGATCCTGAGAAATCAGTACCCAGAACAACCACCTCTGGCCGTAATAACGGCCTTGATACGCCTGGGCATTGAATCAAACATAGCTTGGACGGCGTGTACAGGCACAGGTGCCCATGCAGCTTCAACACGATACTATAGTTCATCAAGAGTAGTGACTGGCGTATTAAGACGAGCCAGTTGCTCGGCCACCATTGACCAGACGTTTTCAATTGGTGAGAGATCTGGAGAATGTGCTGGCCAGGGCAGCAGTCGAACATTTTCTGTGTGCAGAAAGGATCGTACAGGACCTGGAACATGCGGTCGTGCATTATCCCGCTGAAATGTAGGGTTTCGCAGGGATCGAATGAAGGGTGGAGCCACGGGTCGTAACACATCTGAAATGTAACGTCCACTGTTCAAAGTGCCGTCAATGCGAACAAGAGGTGACCGAGACGTGTAACCAATGGCACCCCATACCATCACGCCGGGTGATACGCCAGTATGGCGATGATGAATACACGCTTCCAATGTGCGTTCACCACGATGTCGCCAACCACGGATGCGACTATCATGATGCTGTAAACAGAACCTGGACTCATCCGGAAAAATGACGTTTTGCCATTCGTGCACGCAGGTTCGCCGTTGAGTACACCATCGCAGGCGCTCCTGTCTGTGATGCAGCGTCAATGGTAACTACAGCCATGGTCTCCGAGCTCATAGTCCATGCTGCTACAAACGTCGTCGAACTGTTCACGCAGACGGTTGTTGTCTTGCAAACGTCCCCATCTGTTGACTCAGGGATCGAGACGTGGCTGCACGATCCGTTACAGCCATGCGGATAAGATGCCTGTCATCTCGACTGCTAGTGATACGAGGCCGTTGGGATCCAGCACGGCGTTCCGTATTACCCTCCTGAACCCACCGATTCCGTATTCTGCTAACAGTCATTGGATCTCGACCAACGCGAGCAACAATGTCGCGATACGATAAATCGAAATTGCGATAGGCTACAATCCGACCTTTAACGTGATTGTACGCATTTCTCCTCCTTACACGAGGCATCACAACAACGTTTCACCAGGCAACGCCGGTCAACTGCTGTTTGTGTATGAGCAATCGGTTGTAAACTTTCTTCATGTCAGCACGTTGTAGGTGTTGCCACCGGCGCAGACCTTGTGTGAATGCTCTGAAAAGCCAATCATTTGCATGTCACAGCATCTTCTTCCTGTCTGTTAAATTTCGCGTCTGTAGCACGTCATCTTCATGGTGTAGCAATTTTAATGGCTAGTTGTGTATTTAGAAAACATCAAGCACAGAAACCAAATCCTGCAGTTTGTCTTGCTGGAGGGCCGTTCCTCTCCAGCGATGAGCGGAACAGCAGCTCAACGCAGAATTCGAGTGAACAAAGCGCTGTCCTACCTCCAGATCGACACGATACAGCTCCAGCAGTGGCAGGTTTGCAACTGTGGAACGACAAGCGGCTTGTCCCGATGCCACGGCAGCAAGCACGCCGGAAATGCGTAGACCTGCCTGCCTGCCTGCCTGCCTGCCTCCCTCCTTCCATCACCCCGCCCCTTCCTCTCTCTCTCGCTCTCTCTCTCTCTCTCTCTCTCTCTCCCTCTCCCTCTCACGCTGTCACGCATACGCTGCGCCTGGCGGATACTTCCCTACATTTCTCGGCCCAATAATCTCACACATCGCACAGGTCCTCGCGCGTTGCGATGTGAAGCGTGCTACGTTGTTAATGTTGCTATTTCGACCAGCTGAATTCCGCATTCAGCTGGGCCCTGTCCAGAGCACGGACGTAACAGTCCATTAACGTCGCCACACCAAGCTGACTACGTGGACAAGTAATGTTCACAAAATGCCGAAGTCTCGGCGGAGTGAAGTGCTTCATACAGTTAGGGAACAGCTAAAATTTGTTGGTCGTAGTATTGTGTAATATCGTGAAGTTAGTCCCACGGTGAACAAGAGCTACTGCCGACCACCACTGGATTCCATTTCGCTGTCATGGTTAGCATGCGAAAGAGCATTTGCCTCATCCGATCTGCTGACGCCGCGTCGTATGTCCAAGTACAGAAATGAGTACCAGCACTGTGTTCGTAATGTGTTTTGTGTGTATAGTGCGTAGATGTCTGGAACACTCAAACACGGAGATGGCGCATATTTCTCTCGTAATGCGCCAATGGGCCGCCTTGGTTTACTTCCTCATATAATCGTTAAAAGCATGTGACGAAGTTTCAAATTTAAGATAAGGCACTGGTGCACAGTCTACAGGACAAAAAATAAAACTTCGGGATTTCTACTACGCCATACCCTGCTGATGAAAATTTATTAAATTGCCAGCACTCTTACGGACTACTTCCGTGTCGAAAGCTACCATCTCGGTGTGGGTTATTTAGGCCAAGGAGATAAAGCAACATTTTTGGGATAAGTAAGGTCTGCAACACAAGAGCTACTTTTGACATAACATTTGCCTGAGTATGATGGACATTTGCATTAAAAGCTGAAACGGTGGTACATTTTATACTATGATGCAGTCTACAACCGAGAAAAATATTACAGAAACTGAGTCTGACCGTGAAACTCTACGAACCTTGTTTACCAGGATAGCAAAATACATCCAAGAAAAGACAACTTACGAATTCGTAGGTCATTGCGCCTGACGGCATATTGGACAAATTAATATATATACAAGGGTGCTTAGTGGCAGTTTTTACACAACATATTACTCGGTAGCACATTTGTTTGCTTGTGTTTGCATTCTTCAATAGAGGTGATGTTTTAATGCAGTTTGTGATCTTCAACTAAATTTGTTTTTATACTTTGTCATACTTTGTATGATACGAATCCTTCGCCTACAGTTTAATTCCTGGTAGCTGAACTAGTCAACTGTTCACAAAAAAATCACTTTTGTACTTTACCAGTGTTAATGTAAAAATATATGCGATAAAGTTCGAAGCTATCATACTTCACCCTTTGCTTAATAAAATCGCGACTCGTGCGCACGTTAATCAGGAGGTATTTGGGCACGCACTTCAATTCTATTTACGTTCAAATCTGTTTAATTGTAATTAGGTACATTGCCATTTTTTAAATAGGGGAAGTACACGGGGCTGAAATAATGCTATGTATAACTGGAACTTCATCACTTAGGGTTACGATTCAATCAAGCAAAAATGATGATGAAGCACAGACTCTTAGAAATCGACCGCAAATAATATTTTTATATAATAAATAAACCTTAAGAATACGTTATATTTTTATCCCCCACGAGCAGTTGCATTTCTACATCTTCCACCAGCTTGGAAGAAAAAAGAAATTGTTCATCGCGTCTGTTATGGTTCTTTACTCCTAACGTCTGTCGAAACGAGATTAGAAAAATGGTTCAAATGGCTGTGAGCACTATGGGACTGAACATGAGGTCATCAGACCCCTATAACTTAGAACTACTTAAACCTAACTAACCTAAGGACATCACACACATCCATGCCCGAGGCAGGATTCGAACCTGCGACCGTAGCAGCAGCGCGGTTCCGGACTGAAGCGCCTAGAATCGCTCGACCACAGCGGCCGGCGAATTGAGATTATAATTAAGTTTATTTCTTTCTGAACATCGTTTCTGATCACGTTTTTCAGTTCTTCTGAGACTGTTCCTCGCTGTAAATAAGAAGACGTATTATATTTTCCGAAGTGAGTAATATTTACATTGGAAAAGTATGTTTATACGTAAGCCTACGCGTACGGGTGCTAAAGGAGGAGTGTTCCAAGTTTAATGATAAGAACGCTCATTCGAAATAAGAAATAATAGTAAACATGTGTTCTAAAATACGTACCTTAACAGCTATGCGCACTTCTTCATCTTCTAAACTGTGAAGCGAATCTCTTCCACTGTAAGCTCTTTGCTTTCCATATTTTGGGACGTTGTTGTACGAAACAAAACACGAAAAAAAGTTCAGTAAACATGGACTCTAAAAAACATACTTTAAGAACTACGAGCGCTTGTTTAGTATAAGATTAAGTGCTCATAGCTCTTAAGGTATGCATTTTAGATCCCATGTTTACTAGACTTTTTTTTTTGCTTCAAATGATCGTTCCTGTCATATCCCTGAATACTGACCATTCCTCCAGGGACGTACCGTATACTGCATGCTGCAGAGCACCACATATACAAGAATTTCTTACATGTGGCTTCAACTTTTGTTGCAGTTTTATTAGCAACATTCGGTATAGGGGATTGAAATTTGGACTTCCCTGTTTAACGTTGTTTCCGACACCTTAGAAAAGAACAATTCCGTGCATCTCACTATGTTGCTAGACATTTCAGCGAATGATTTGAGTGTACATGAGAGTTCATTTAGCTGCCAGTACAAAAAAAGTAACATTTCTTTTGGGAAGCACAATGGAGATTGGCTGCGGGGGAATTACGTCCCATAAGCTCTTTCTGATATGTAGGCGTTATTTTGCGACGGGTGGGGAAAGGCGTAATCTTTGAGATATCCCGTGACATGAACTTGCTTTTTGTGTTAGAGGAGACGTGGGTGGACAAGCAGTGAATCGCTCCTCTTGCTGACCTATTATTGACATCTTTCGCCGAATAAGGGCTCTCTGATGAGACTTGTGAGAAAACGGAAACCAGTGAGTTCAATTCTGAACCGACTACGATCCCACCTACAATGAAAAAAATTATACCATTACGCTTGTGATCATTACAACTGTTGGCTTTTTTTTGTGCAGTTTACCAATCGGAGACACTACACACACAGATATGACCATTAATTTACATTACCAATACAAAGTACCATTACGCAAAGCGATGTAAGACGTGTACTGAACATTATATGGAGGTGCTGAGCAACCAACTGCAGTTGGGAAAGCCGGCCGCGGTGGTCGAGCGATTCTAGGCGCTTCAGTCTGGAACCGCGCGACTACTATGCTCGCAGGTTCGAATCCTGCCCCGGGCATGGATGTGTGTGATGTCCTTAGGTTTAAGTAGTTCTAAGTCTAGGGGACTGATGACCTCAGACGTTAAGTCCCATAGTGCTTGGAGCCATTTTGCAGTTGGGAAAATGTCACAAAATTCATCCTTCGTTCCCACACTATTCGTTAGCGTCCTATGACTGATTTGGATGTTCAGTTGCTTAACACCTACTTGTTAAACTGCGCTATAGCAAACAAAATTTGAAAGTGCTCAACCCTGAAGTTTTTCCCAGTTTTTGGTAACAGGTGGCTCTTTCTCAGTTAAATAAAAATCAACAACGAATGAAAGACAATTAATGCATAAGATCTGCCTAATGAATAGCCTGGTCATGATGCTGTTATGGTCTTTCTCGTGAGAATTTTCATCTTGAAGATCCTTTAACCAATACCCCATAAGGCCTGACGCAATGTGCCAGGTTTGAGCAGCAGTCCTCTGTGGCGGAAAGGAAATACCACTAGCTACTCGCGTGACGGTATAAAGAAATGTAAATTTCGAAGGTCGTAAAGAAAGAAGAGCAAAGGCTGAGCTCAACTTCGAACGAAACTATTTGCAGATACACAAGAAGCGTAATGAATATATTAAATTTAAATAAGTTATAGCGAAGATGGCACACGTTATAGTGATACTCCTCATATAACAAATCATTAGCACTTGCCATCACTTAAGACACCTCTAGAGTTTTGCATTGATCTATTTCAGGAATAGGCTAATATCTAAACACAGATTTTTGGGCACAGAATGCAATGTTACTCCGATGTGTTTCTACATGTCCAGGTGGGTTGACGACTCCTTTTTTTGTGCAAAACTTTTCGATTACTGACCTAGTCATCTGCCAGGAGTGGTATTAAAACACGTTTTGACTGGACCCACGCAGCGAGCTCACCTCAGACCTTGGTTCGGTGCGCCTAACGAAGACGACAACGCAAATTTCGAAATATTGCGCACAAAAACTGAACTGCCAGTCCTCCTGGACAAAAATATTACATTGTTTCCCACGTCGCCGCGAAAACCCTTAGAACCAAATCTCATTCCAGTTTAACCCAGTGAGATCCTATTATTTTCTGTTGGTGGGATCTTAATGTTCGTTCAGCATAAACATAGGTTGTCTCGCTCCGTATGCAGAGATTACCTCCTAAACATTGGATTTCTTTTTCTGGGTCTTAATTCGTAAATGCAATGAAATTTTCGTAAAGCAAGCCGTGAAATAATAGCTCTTTCGAGAGATGTCACGGTGCAATGCCTTTATATTTAATGCTACAAGCCAAATAGAAAATAAATGCTTCAGCACCTCAGATGAAAGAATGCAGAAAGTAATGGCAGACGTATAAGAATAAAGAGAGATACTGTCATTGATTCTCTGCCACAGCAAGACTCAGGCAGTTACAAAAGGTTCTATACTCGTGCAGTATTCCTAAGAGTCTCAGGTGCAGACATAAATTAAGTTCAAACTCCGCGAACAATAGCGGCCAACATATGTGGTGAATGGCAGAAGCCAATACTAAAAGCTGTGTTCTGAACGTTCTCGCATTTTTATGTCTATAGCATATAGGTGTATCGGAGGAAGTGCCGTAAACGATAAAGTCCTGAAAATGGGAACACGTTGCAGGCTCAAAAACCATGGAGCGGCCACTTAGATACTTAACAGTAGGCACAAGTTTAAATGCCAACATTTTAGGCTAGGCTTTACCGTGGCAGTTATTGTATTAAATGAAAGAAATGGTTGAAATGGCTCTGCGCACTACGGGACTTAACTTCTGAGATCATCAGTCCCCTAGAACTTACACTTGGAGAGAGAGAGAGAGAGAGAGAGAGAGAGAGAGAGAGAGAGAGAGAGAGAGAGAGAGAGCGTCCCTGTGCCTATGTATGCAATACGTTTGAGCTCGAACACCTCTATCCTTACCTTCACGGTTTTTCGCGAGATATACAGGATGGTTATAATTAAACTTTCGCTAGACCTGAGAGTGCCCCCAAGAAAAAGGAGTGATCGCAGGACAATGAAACTTTGTGGAAACATTTATAGATGCGGAACAGAAATAACGAAAAACCTATTCGAAGAAACACATTTTAACTTCCACATGAGAGAGTGACATTTCTTAATTGTGTACCATGTTTATGTTTCTGGTTACGAACGTTGCTAAATATGATGGTCACCTGCATCCACGATAGCCTGGAACGTCACCAGAGACACCAATTCACAGTTGTTCACAGTACCTTTCGAACGGAGGATCTTGGAATGTTCGGCTGTCGTGACAAAATTCGTGCACTGTTTGAAGATAGCACATTGGTTCCAGCATTCTTTGCCATGGCAACAGTAGCTTCTTCAACAATTTGTGGTTCAATTGGTCGTCGGCATCTCCCAAGAGAGATTCCCAAATCGCCAATTAATTGGAAAATCCGATTCATGTTCTTCAGATTCGGTGCGGAAAGAGGACCTCTCCACGTTCCTGTAACGCGTCGATATTCGCGAAGAGCAGCAGCACTGTTGTTGTTGTTGTTGTTGTAGTAACAGAACAGTTTTACGAATAAATCCCTGCTCACCTTGTCCACACCCATGTTGACTGCCAGTGAAATACCGGCGTCTAACAGCAAGTCATGACACTAATACAACTAACAACGAAACTCTTGCAGCGCACAGTCCAACCATCATCCCTATGAAGTCTACACTGGCTCAAGAAGCGAAAGTTTAATTATAACCAATCTGTACGTAGGACCTATCAATATGTAGGTTGAAACTTCTATGAAGGTACACTATGTCAACAAATGTATCCGGACACCTGGCTGAAAATGACTTGTAAGTTCGTGGTGCCCTCCATCGCTAATGCTGGAATTCAATATGGTGTTGGCCCACCCTTAGCCTTGATGACAGCTTTCACTCCCGCAGACATACGTTCAATAAGGTGATGGAAAATTTCTGTGGGAATGGCAGCCCATTCTTCACGAAGTGCTGCACTGAGAAGAGGTATCGATGTCGTTGGTGAGACCTGGCACGAAGTCGGCGTTCCAAACCATTCAAGGGCGTTCTATACGATTCAGGTCAGGACTCTGTGCAGGCCAGTCCATTACAGGGATGTTATTGTCGAGTAAACACTCCGGCACAGGCCGTGCATTATGAACAGGTGCTCCATCGTGTTGAAAGATGCAATCGCCATCCCCAACTGCTCTTCAACAGCGTGAAGCAACAACGTGCTTAAAACACCAATAGAGGCCCGTGCTGTGATAGTGCCACGCAAAACAACAAGGAGTGCAAGCCCTCTCCATGAAAAACACGACCACACCATAACACCACCGCCTCCGAATTTTACTGCCAGCATTACAAACGCTGACAGGTGACGTTCACCGGGCATTCCCCATACCCACACCCTGTCGTCGGATCGCCACATTGTGTATCGTGATTCATCACCCCACACAACGTTGTTCCACTGGTCAATCGTCCAATGTTTACCCTCCTTACACCAAGCGAGGCGTCGTTTGGCATTTACTAGCGTGATGTGTGGCTTAACCCCTTCAGACAGCCTGGCTACAGCTGTGTACATTAAATTTTAGTATCTCTCAGCTGCAACGGAAGTATTTTTTCCAATGGAAATCTGAGGTACATATTTGTGAATGTTTAACATTTTCACTATAGCCAAGTGCTGCCAACTGTTGTGATCGCTATGACAATACCAGAAAGTCAATGTAGCATTGCGCAGCATCTCGTGACCATCAGAATACGTGGATGTGGTTGGTTCGCAATACTCCACTCTGTAACTGAATATTGTTACTTTGCATGGTAATTATTGAATCATCATGTTACTGTTTATTACAATAGAGAGTAATTTACAATTAGATATTTTAGTCCATAAAGCGAAGCCAAGTGTAAGACGTATGTTCTGGAAATAGGTACATATTTTCGTATAAATCTTGCATCTAAAATATTAAAAAAATCATCTAAGAGTATTACCACATAAAGGATAATTAACCTTTCTCCAGAAAAAGTTCAGGTTTGAACGGTTAAAGTGCAGTCTCTCGACCGTGAAATCCAAGTTTTATCATTTCGCGCCTAACTGTCGTAGTACCTGCAGTGGATCCTGATGCACTTTAGAATTCCTGTGTGATGGTCTGGATAGATGTCTGCCTATTCCACATTACGACCCTCTTCAACTGTCGGCGGTCTCTGTCAGTCAACAGACAAGGTCGCCTGTACGCTTTTGTGCTGTACGTGTCCCTTCACGTTTCCCAAAGAAAGCAGTTGTTCACAGATGTGAAAATTACCGAACTATCAGTTTAATAAGCCACGGCTGCAAAATATTAACACGAATTCTTTACAAACGAATGGAAAAACTGGTAGAAGCCGACCTCGGGGAAGATGAGTTTGGATTCCGTAGAAATGTAGGAACACGTGAGGCAATACTAGCCCTACGATTTATCTTACAAAATAGATTAAGGAAAGGCAAACCTACGTTTCTAGCATTTGTAGACTTAGAGAAAGCTTTTGACAATGTTGACTGGAATACTCTCTTTCAAATTCTGAAGGTGGCAGGGGTAAAATACAGGGAGCGAAAGGCTAGTAACAATTTGCACAGAAACCAGATAGCAGTTATAAGAGTCGAGAGGCATGAAAGGGAAGCAGTGATTGGGAAGGGAGAGAGAAAGGGCTGTAGCCTATCCCTGAGGTTATTCAATTTGTATAATGAGCAAGCAGTAAAGGAAACAAAAAAAATCGGGGTAGGAATTAAAATCCATGGACAAGAAATAAAAAGTTTGAGGTTCGCCGATGACATTGTAATTCTGTCAGAGACAGCAAAGGACCTGGAAGAACAGTTGAACGGAATGGACAGTGTCTTGAAAGGAGGATATAAGATGAACATCAACAAAAGCAAAACGAGGCTAATGGAATGTAGTCGAATTAAATCAGGTGATGCTGAGGGAATTAGGTTAGGAAATGAGACACTGTAGTAGATGAGTAGCAGATGAGTTTTGCTATTTAGGGAGAAAAATAACTGATTATGGTCGAAGTAGAGAGGATATAAAATGTAGACTGGCAATGGAAAGGAAAGCGTTTCTGAAGCAGAGAAATTTGTTAACATCGAGTATAGATTTAAATGTCAGGAAGTCGTTTCTGAAATTATTTGTATGGAGTTTCGCCATGTATGGAAGTGAAACGTGGACGATAAATAGTCAAGACGAGAATACTAGCTTTCAAAATGTGGTGCTACAGAAGAATGCTGAAGATTAGATGGGTAGATCACATAACTAATGAGGAGGTGTTGAATAGAATTGAAGAGAAGAGGAATTTGTGGCACAACTTGACTAGAAGACGGGATCGGTTGGTAGGGCATATTCTATGGCATCAAGGGATCACCAATTTCGTATTGAAGGCCAGCGTGGAGGGTAAAATTCGTAGAGGGAGACCAAAAGATGAATACACTAAACAGATTCAGAAGGATGTAGGTTGCAGTAGGTACTGGGAGATGAAGAAGCTTGCTCAGGGTAGAGTAGACTGGAGAGCTGCATCAAACCTGTCTCTGGACTGAAGACCACAGCAACAACAACACATAGGAAACAGTGGATCTAGGGGTGTGTGGAAATCTCACGTATAAGCGTATGACATAAGTGAACCCAATCACCTGATCACGTTCGAAGTTCGTGAGTTCCGCAGAGCGCCCCATTCTGCCCTCTCACGATGTCTAATGATTACTAAGGTCGCTGATATGGAGTACCTGGCAGTAGGTAGCAATGAACATAATATGAAAAACGTCTGGTTCTGGGGGCCTCAGGATACTTTCGATCACATATTGTATGCTCTCTGAATTTTATCAGTGACCTACACAAAGATGTATAGTGCCTCTTTCGTAGTGTCTGACACTGACGATGGATGAGCATGTCCGAGACGCTTACTGGACGAGCCTGGGACGAAAGGCGTGGCTCTTCTTTGGATTTTCTCAATTTTTTCAATCCATTATTTCTGATAACGGATCAAGACTGAGAAAGTATATTTAAGTATCGGTCTAATTAGGGTTTTGTAAGCTACCTCCTTCGTGTGTGGAGTACAGTTCCTGAAGATTCTCCGTATGAATGTGTGTGCCATCTGCCTTACCTCCAGTTAGTTTTATGTGGTTACTCCACTGTAAGTCGCTCCATACGCATATTTACGTATTTTTAATGGATGTGGCTGCTTCTAATGCTTGTTCGGTAATCGTAGAATGAAATAACAATCACCGAGCGCGGTGGCGCAGTGGTTATCACACTGGACTCGCATTCCGGAGGACGACGGTTGAATCCCGCGTCTAGCCATCCTGATTTAGGTTTTCCGTGATTTCCCTAAATCGCTCCAGGCAAACGCTGGCATCATTCCTTCGAAATGGCACGGCCGACGTCCTTCCCCGTCCTTCCCTAATCCGATGAGACCGATGACCTCGCTGTTTGGGCTCTTCGCCCAAGCAACCCAACCCAACTCAAACAGTAATCTGCGTTTCTGCCTGTTTCCATGTTGTCAGCTTTAGCCAATAGGCACTGTTTATAGAATTACTCGGTGCAACCGCTAGCCAAAGTCAAATTAGTCCAATAGTCAGGGGATCAACGTAAGGGAGCAGATGCAGGAAACCTGCATGGCCGTTCTGGTAATGTTTTAGTGAAAGTGACTTGCCGTTACCTTCCTTCGACGTGTTATGTGGAGTCAAATGTGTGTGTGTCTGTCATGTGGCTGACTGTGGCGAGTGCATGTAAAGTCTACGGTTGGGGTGAATGAGGGAAGGGTGAAGGTGAAACTTGTGCCAACATATAGTTTACTAGCACCAAGGGACTGCAGAGCTTAACGTCTTCATCCGACGGACGAAGCACCATTAACTTGCGCTCACTTCATGACACACTGCGCAGAAGTCTGGAATTTAATCAGAGACATTGGCGCAAAGACTGGTGATCAGAAAGTTTACGTCAACACCTCTCCTCCCCTTGTTGGCCAAATACTGACAGTGAAAAGTGTGCAGCGCCAGGATTAAAATCGGCTATGAAGCCAGGTATAACCGTTATACAGACTCCTAATGTACTTGATTGTCCCTAATGCTGTGATATGGATAGATGTTAAGAGGATGAGATGACAGGAGGGCGTTAGTGTGCAGACGACATAAAGGAAGTGGACGTAAGTCAGGAAGATTGGGGTGCAACATCCCATCCATGAGTAGATGTTCAGAGACGGAGCCAAGCTCGGCCTGAGGACGGATGGGGGAAGAAAATCGGCCGAGTCCTTTGTGCAAAGGGACTGTCCGGTATTTGCCTAAAGGTATTTAGGGAAGCCACGAAAAAGTACGAGGTGGATGGGTGGATGCCGAATAGGATCCAGCAACTGTTAACCTCGCCGCTGACCGCCCCTTAAGCACACAAGAGTCCAATGTCTTGTAACTGCACCGACTCGCTCGATAAGGCAATTAGACGGTCTCCTTACGTGGTCATGGCCGCTCTGTGATCTACGAGCTGCTACGTGCTTCCGAGAAGTGAGGCGCCGTGCCGCTGGCTTGCCTACCTGCTGGGTCAGCCAGTGCAGGAGCAGCTGGTGGGAGGCCGCGTCCGGCGCTGGGGGCGGAGGGGTCGGCGACGCGGCCTGCAGCGCCGCCACCAGCTGCTGCAACGCCTCCGATACCGCCGCGCCGCCCCCGCCGCCTCCGCTGGGCGGTGAACCTGCCGTCACATCCGTATGCTCCAGGCGCGCCCCTGCAACACACCGGAGAACACGTGTTAAACAACAAACGCCGTCATAATAATTTCACAAAATACGATTTCAGCCGGGAAAAATGTCCCCTTTGCGTGCGTGCCGCTCACACGTGGACGAGGCAATGTAACACATCTTCCGCCGGTGGTTATCTTTGAACTGCCACACGGCTAGTCTGAGTTAACCCTTTCGTGGGCAAAATTACTGAGCAGTTTTTTTTAATGAATGGAGAGTAGATAGTAGTTAACAGATACGTATATTTATCATACACAATATCAAATTTGCTCCAACTGTGAAAGTGAGGTCACACAACAAGGTGGGAAGTCTTCTTCCCACTGCCCTTCCTTGGAGTTAAATGACAAAAACAACTTTTTCAATACATGTCATATTTATTTGATACATTACTTCTCTTGTTACAATGATTGTGAACAATTACTTGCCAAGAAATTTCCTGAAACATGGGTCTATGCAAAGTGGTATTTGACAATATGTCCGCAGCTTGGGTACTACAATGACGGCACGTCCAGTAGGTTTCTCCTAAAATGGGTTGGATGCTCCCTTACAGCCACATGACGAAAATCTTCAGGTACTTTACCCGTTTTTGCCAGAATGACAGGTTTTTGTCCACGCCTTTTTTGGGATGAGAAGCCAGCGATCAATTGTCTGGCTAGATGGATCCTGTATGTGAGCTGATCATGCTGTCCACTTTCTGTTTTACTTATTCTCTACAGGATAAAACTGTTCACTGCAGCAACGTCCACCAGGAAATAAAATATTCTGTGCCAGCATTTTACAGAACGTCTGCCAATAGCATACCTTTCTCGTAATTGATCAAACTTATCGACACCACCCATTATTTTGTTGTATTCTGCCGCAACTTCAGGACAAGAAATCTCTGTACTAGTACCATCCTTGTTTTTCCTTTTCACTGTGGCTGTTTCTCATGGGTCGTGAATTGAGGCCAGAAAAGTGACTGGACGGTTATCCATCCATTTTACTGCAGAAATGGCTCCTTTTGTTTTAAACTGGAATTCTCCTCGTTCCAATGTTACGCTTTCCTTCATAAATTTCGGTAAATCAAAAGTATTTACCTTATACTACAGCTTTGAGGAAAAAAAAAAAATCACAAAATGTCACGCAAACAGCACTGAAAGGCTCCTCTACAGAGCAACACTCAGCTATACAATGCCTCTGCGCGAAGGCACAGCAAAAACGGCGGGAACTTCCGATTGAAAGTAGTATCCTACACTGTTTACTAGGTAGTAGCACCATACAGAGGTGGGAACTGTGAATCCCACGGGACTAGGAGCGAGTTCATTGTAGTGGGAAGCATGTTTCCCACGGCTCACGAAAGGGTTAAGGCAATGCCACAGTCCGATACAGACAGTCGCAACACACTCAGCTGCCAAAAAGTGTTACTGTCTGAAAGCTGGAGAGACACGAGCACTCCAAGCGGTGAGAAGCAGAAGCACATGCGTCGTAGGAATAAAGTTTGTTTTTCATCCCTTTTCTACGATTTGCGAAGTATTTATCTCTTTTTTTTGCCTTCAAGAATTTGTGTAATATCAGAAGATATGAATGATTGTCAAATAAATGTAAAAATCTCTATCATTTACTGACATAAGCTACAATTTATCCGTGAAGAAATACTTTAGAATAATTATAATAATTATATGTATAATTGCAGCTTGCTCCGTTGAAAGCATCTAGAGGGTTGGATCCCCTCCTTCGAAAGCGTCAGATTGCAAAGCCTGGGCTACTCTCAGGGTGGAATCTCCGTCTTCGAAGATTGTGTGTGTTTGTCTGTCTGTCTGTCTGTCTGTCTGTGTGTCTGCCCGCTGCTGTCGCTGTTCGTTCGTCCGTCCGTCCGTCCGTCCGTCCGTCCGTCCGCCTGCTGGCTGTCCATCGCCGTCGTCGTAACCGTTGCCGCCGCCGCCGCCGCCGCCGCCGCCGCCGCCTGCTGTTCGTCAGTCTGTTCGCCGCCGACGCCGACGCCGCCTGCTGTTCGTCCGCCGCTGCCCATCGCCGACGCCGCCTGCTGCACGTCCGTCTGTCCGTCGCCGTTCGTCTGCAATGAGTACTCCCACCTCCACCGTCATCTACACCTCCCCCTCCCCCTCTCCCACAGTCACTTCCTGGAGTGCCGCCTCTGGTCTCCCTCCTTCCACCTCCCCTTCCCTTCCCCCACTTACCCACCCCCCTATCTCCTCCCCTGCTGTATACCCACACCTCTACACCCTTCATCCAGCCTCCACACCCTCAACAGCTCCCACTCCTACCCCCGCCCTCACGTACGCATCTGTTGCTGCCTCTGCTGCCGCCCCTCAGGTGGTTGGCTTCCCCTCTCTCACCGACCCCGTCGCTTCGTCTTCTGCATCTCCCGCACGCATCATGTCGCGCCGAACCACCATCGCCACCACTGAACCAGCTGCTTCTCCCGGTGCCTCCACTACGCCACAGGGATCTGCCACCCGCCACCTCCCTCTCCTCCCCGTCCCTCTCCCCTCCTCCCAGCCTCCAGTCTCCAAAAAACCCCAAAAGCGCGTCCTTACCGACTCTGCTCCCGCCACTTCCCACAAAAAATCAACACCACCTCCTCCTCCCCCTGCCGTCACCATGGACACCACCCCTCCTCCTGCCACCCCTACCTTGGCCTCCACCCTCCACACCTTTGTCCTGTCAACTCCTGATCCTAAGTTCCTCGACGCTCGTACCCTCACCAAGGAAATACGAAAGTACTTACCTGGTGCTCCCATCTCCCCACTCATTCCCCGCAGGGACTCAGTCCTTATCAAGTCCCCGTCCCCATCCTTTCACACAGACCTCCTGCGAAAACTCCCACGAGTTACGTTTGGCCCCCACGCCTCTCTGACACCCTTCCTTTCCGCTTCCACTCCTTGTCAGCCCCAGCCTCCCCGTCGCCCCCCCCACCTACACCGCTGTGATCACCAAGCTCAGCCCGGTGATCACAGAGGATGAAGTGTTGGTAGAACTGAACTCCCACCCGGACTTGGAAATCCGCTCTGCCCGCCGTATCCACAATGCCTCTGGTCCCACCTACCTCATGCGGGTATTCTCAGAGTCCGCCCCATCCATAGACCATCTCCTCACCCAGGGTGCCCTGATATACCACCGTCGCCACCCTGTTGAATCCTCCAAATCCCCTCCCCAATCCTACCGTTGCCAGCGGTGCCTGATGTACAATGACCACCTGACTCCCAACTGCAAAAACCCCCCCACCTGTCCCCATTGCAAGGCCTCCCACTTTCTCAAGAACTGCCCCAACCTCGCTGGTCCTCCTTCCTGTAATACCTGCAATGGCCCCCATCCCACATACTCCCACAAGTGTAAAGCTAAACCCCCTCCAGCCACCCCTGAACTTACAGTCCCAGTTCATCCCGTCGATCCTCCTGTCCATCCTAACAATTCCCTCCGTCCACCCCCCACGGCTGAGGACATCATCCGGTTCATTACCGTTGTCCTCCAAAACATTCACCCTTTTCAGCGCCCCCACACCTTCCAACAAATATCCCTTGCTGCTCGCTCTGTTTTCCACCTGAACACCTTCGCCACTTACTCCCACAACCAAGCCCACTTCACCTTCACCCACCTCGACACCCTAGTTTAAGTCTCTTCCCTTCCCTCTCTTCCCCCCCTCCTTCCCGTCATGGCGCGGCACGGTTCTCGCATCCTCTTCCAGAACATTCGCTCCTTCCGCTCCAACAAATACCTCCTCATGCACACCCTCTCCCACCACCAGGTCGACACCTTCCTCTTGAACGAAACCTTTCTCCAGCCCCACCATTCTATCTGCACCTCCCCCTATATCCTCCACCGCACTGATGCTCCTGGTCCTCGTGCGCAGGGTGGAGTCGCGATTGGCCACCTTAAGCATATCCTCGTCCGGCCACAACCTCTCCTCAATGACCCCACTGAACACCTTATCCTTAGCGTCTTCTTCCCCTCCCTCACCATTACCTGTGCCACCATCTATGTCCGCTCCACTGCTCCTCTTCCTTATGACTTCATCTCACACATTGACCACACCTTCTCCACCTATGTGATTGCCGCCGACCTCAACATCCATAGCCGCACTCCTGCTGCCCTTCGGCGGTGGCATCAGTTCCTCTCCACAATCCAGGGTGACCTTGTTCCCATTCCCCAGCACACCCGACCCGAAAGTAACACGACCCCCGATGTTGTCATTGCCTCCGCCAACCTCCTTGGGCGTATCACTGTCGCCGTCCTTGACCCCACAGGTAGCGATCACCTCCCTGTCCTCCTCACCATAACGTCTGCAAACCGCCCCCCTCCGGCTCTGCAACCTGCACCCCCTCCCAAGGTCGTCCATGACTATCGCCGTGCCAACTGGGATGCCTACCGAGACTCCATCTCCACCCAGGTCGAAAGCCACCCTCTTACCTATCGCCATCCTGACGACATCATCCGCGCCTCGTCCTTCCTTCAGACGGTAATTACTGCCGCCGTGGAGGCCCATGTTCCTACTAAAACCATCCACCCACACCGCCCCACTCTCCCTCCGCGGGCTGTCCTCCTCCGTGAATCCCGCCGCCTCTATCGCTCCTTCCTCCGCACTCGTGACAGGGATACACTCCAACGCCATCGGCAAATACAGCGACACGTACGGAACCTTATTACAGCAACGAAACGCCGGGACTGGCGCCAGACCTGCACCCGACTCAATGCCACCCTCCCTATCAACTCCTCCAAGTACTGGTCCGCCTTCCATCGTCTTACTGGTTCCCTTTCCGCTCCCCACTACCCCCTTCTCCATAACGATCGCCCCCTTCCAGACAACCTCAGTAAGGCCAACCACTTCGCTTCCCACCTTTCCGAGGTCTTCTCCATCCCCGATGATCCCCACTTTGATTATTCCCTTTTCCCCACCGTCATGGAACGTGCTGATACCTCAGTCACTCCACTTGCTCCTAGTCTCCAGTACTTGGGGCAGTTGCCCCCCTCCGACGTCAACACTCCCATCACAGTGCAAGATATTAAACTTCTCCTCCAGTCCAAACGCAACACGGCCCCTGGTCACGACTGTGTCACCTACCGTCACATTCGAGAAAGCCCCTATTCCTTCCTAACTGTCCTCGCCCATCTCTATAATGTCATCCTCTCTACTGGCTTCTACCCTGACCTGTGGAAGACCTCCCGCGTCCTCCTATTCCTCAAACCCAACAAACCCCCTTCTGCCGCCTCTTCCTATCATCCCATCTGCCTCACCTCCGTCTTCAGTACGGTCTTTGAATCCATCTTCTCCCACCGTATCCATCGGCACCTTGCTCAACACCACGTCCTCCCCCTTACCCAGTGTGGCTTCCGACCCTCCTTCTCTGCTGACGACCAACTCCTCAACCTTGTTCACCTTCTGTCCCTCCAGCTCAACTCCCGTCGCTCCACCATTTTTGTTTCCCTTGACCTCCAAAATGCCTATGACCGTGTATGGCATCCCGGTCTCCTCTTTAAACTCCAAACCTATGC
Source organism: Schistocerca serialis cubense (assembly GCF_023864345.2). Taxonomy (NCBI): domain Eukaryota; kingdom Metazoa; phylum Arthropoda; class Insecta; order Orthoptera; family Acrididae; genus Schistocerca; species Schistocerca serialis. Next base: position 247,043,447 of record NC_064641.1, on the reverse strand, counting down.
CCTGCCTATCAATTTTGTCCGTCTGGTCGCTTCCTTCCTCTCGCACCGTCCTTCCTATGTCACCCTCCACAACACCAACTCCCGTATCTTTTATCCCACGGCTGGCGTCCCCCAGGGTTCTGTCCTCTCCCCTCTCCTTTATCTCTTGTATACAGCTGATATGCCCAAGCCACCCCCACCTGTCCACCTTCTCCAATATGCTGATGACACCGCCTTCCTGGCTCTCTATCCTACCCTTCAACGGTCTCAACGTACCCTTCAAACCCACCGTAACCAGTTCACCACTTGGTGTAACCAGTGGCTCCTCCGTCTCAACCCCTCCAAAACCCAGGCAATCATCATAGGCCGCACCACTCGCTCCTTTCGCCTCCACGATTTCTACCTCACCCTTTATGGTCGTCCAATCCAACTCACCCCCACCCTGAAATACCTTGGCCTCACCCTTGACCGACACCTCACCTGGACCCCTCATCTCCTGACCATCCAGCAGAAAGCCCATTCCCGCCTCCGCCTGGTGAAACTCCTGTCCAGCCGGACATGGGGATTGCATCCTTCTACCATCCTCCACACCTACAAATCCCTCATCCGTCCTATCCTCTGTTATGCCAGCATCGCCTGGATCTCCGCCCCCACCCGCTTTTACAAGGCTCTCCAAATCCTTGAACGCCATGCGCTCCGCCTTGCCTTCCGTATCCGCCTTCCTTCCCCCACACGGCTCCTGTATGAACTGATCCCCTTCCCCCACCTCCTCTTGTTCCTCCAACATCTCCGCATCCTTTACATTGTTCGCAGGGTTGATCCCCCCCACCCTCTGGTTTCCTCCTTCCTCTCCACCCCCCGCCCGTTGCCGCGCCTCTATCGCTGTATCCCTCCCTCTCTCCATCTCCACACCCTCCATCTCCTTCATCAGGGCAATTTCCAACGCCTCCCCCTCCCGGATGACGAACTTCGCCGTGACATATACCCTTCCTTCCAACTATAACCCGGCCTTGTTCCCCCCCCCCCCCTCCCCAGGGCCCCCTTCTCCTCTTTCCTCCTTCTCCCAGAGCGGATTTTCCTCCATCCCCCCCTCCCCTGAGACCCTGCACCCCATACTTGCCTCTCTCCTTCCCACATCCCTCCCTACCTGGCCCTCTTCCGCACGCCCCCCATTCCCCTCCCCCATCTCTTCCCCTCCCTCCCTTCTTCAGGTCTCCCTCATCTCCCTGAACCTGGCAGATCCTCTGTATTGATCGTCATCAGTGTGCCACGTCAGTGTTGTGTTTAGTGCTGTTTCTCGTGTGCGTCAAGAGGTGTGATTTTAATTGTGTACTGCCTTGAGGTTCGCCGTCAGTGTTACGTTGTGTGCTATGCCATCCATCAACACCTTTATGCTGCAGTCATACTGTGCCTTGTGTTCTTTTAATCGTCGCAGTGTGTGGCTTTTTGTGTGTGCTACTTTTAAACAGTTTTTTATCTCCGTTTTACAGTCACCCCGTTTTTTGTATATTGCCTTCCATGATGTTCTCCCTTTTTTCTATCTATGTTCGCCTTCTTCTCTCCTTTGCTGTTTTCCAATGTCCTCTATTGTTTTGTTCTATGTCTTTCGGCTGAAGAGCGGCGCATATGCTGCTGCCAGCCCGCCCCGATGGGGAATTGAAATACAATAAAGAAAAAAAAAATTCCATTGAAAGCAACAAAATATAAACACATTTCACGCGAGAGATGCACATACAGAAGGGTCCAAAAAATTTATCCACTGTTTAAAAGTCCATAACTGGCAAACTAATTGACAGAGTTGTCTCATCTTTGGTAGTGCAATAGTTTGTAGTTCCGGCAATCGCCACACAAGCGTTGTATTGCGTTGTTTTGTTTTGTCGGACGACAGTCGTCAGATAGTCAGTGTTTTATTCTTAGTTGCAGCCAGTTACTCGAGTAAATATGGCTGTCGCAAGGCTTACATTCGATGAAAGGAAGTCACTTTTGAAGTGGTATTTTAAGTACGAAAACATTAATGAGGTTCAACGGCAATGGCGAAATGAGTATCAAACAGAGCCACCGACACGTTTAACGATTCGTCGCATCCGAGACAAATTTGAAGCCGAAGGCTGTGTTAAAGATGTACACAAACAATGATCTGGACGACCGGTAACAGTAACAAGTCCACCTAACTCCCGTCGTGTGTTACAACAATTCACTCGCTCATCATAGAAGTCTGTAAGATAGTGTGCTTGTGAAACTGGAGTGAGTCGCTCAAGTGTTCGGAGAATTTTGAAGACAGCAAAGTGGAAGTGCTACATCCCACGATTGTTACACGCAATGAACGAGGATGACCCAGATCGTAGAACGGAGTACTGCGAGTGGTTTGCTAACATCGTGCGCAACGATTAAAATTTCGCAGAGATGATTGTGTGGTCTGATGAGGTACAGTTCAAACTCAATAATACAGTAAATCGCCACAATTGCATCTAGTGGGCCGCCGAAAATCCGAACGTCCATGTAGACAAAGCTGTGAATTTGCCAGGAGTAAATGTGTGGTGCGGGTTGTCTTACCGGGGCTTGATTGGGCCATTCTTCTTTGACGGCACAGTTACCGGTGAGGTGTACCTTCAGAAGCTTCAGACGTCCATTTTATCGGCCATCAGAGACTTGTTTGGAGACGGAAGAGTTTACTTTCAACAAGATGGTGCCCTAGCTCACTACCAAAAGTCGTGTTAGGGCGTATCTCGACGAAAATCTACCAGGAAGATGGATAGGCCGTAGAGGTGCTGTTGAGTATCCAACAGGTTCCCCAGACCTAACTCCTCTGGACATTTACCTGTGGGGAACACTAAAGGACGTCGTTTATTGACAAAAGCCAATCACATTGGATGAACTTCGACAGACCATCGTACATTCGTGTGCAAATATCCAACTGAATACGTTGCAGTCAGTGGTTCGTGCTGCAGTTCGGCTTCATCGTTTGTGCGTGGATGTTAATAGTGACCATTTCGAACACCTACAGTGATATCTTTAAGCTGGTCTTTAAGCTACACTTCCACAAAAAATGAGACAACTCCGTCAATTAATTTACAAGTTATGGGCTTTTAAACAGTGGATACATTTTTTTGGACCCCTCTGTAATTCTGTTGTTGCCTGTTCTTATTACGATGGGCACTCTTCTCGATACATAACAATTTTGTATGTTAACTAATGTTTCTCAAATTCCTACATCTCACTCAACTTTCTGATACACGAATAATTCTGTAAATTTAATTACCTTTGCTTCAAGACCGAGTGTGCTGAAGTGTCTTGCCGGCTATGGCTCAGATGTAGCAACAATTGTGGAATTGGGGGTCTCCTATCTTAGAGAAAACATTCTTTTTTGCTTCTACCGTTTTAGTATCACGTCTGTGTGATTTTCCGTTTAGACAGATTTGTGGTGACTTATTTTATACGTTAAATAATGTATGTATTGCATTCCATACGAGTTTCCAACGTTCCACATCCACTGATATGACTGAAAGCATAGTGAAGAAAACTTCACGCTGTTGAGTAGATATACGATGTCTTTTTCCAAAAGGTCAAGTCTCCTCCGTTTACTAGCCCTTTTTTGTTCTTAAGAGAAAACGACAGCAGTCAGTAAATAAGTGTAAGTCGCGAGAGAATAGTAAATGAACTATTCTGTACTGTACCGTTCCATACCTCTCAGGGTCCTTAGGAAACCTAAAAAAAGACAAGTGTGGTGACTTCTTGTTAGTGCTGTAATTTATTACGCCATAGACGCTACTGTTTGTAAAATCCATTCTACAAAGCAATATAAGCAATTACGATCGCTTTCGCTAGATCCCGCTGAACTCAATAGTCAACTTACTTTTTTGTCATTTGGTGCGCTGCTGTCGTAGTGGGTAACAAAAAAGAGATGGACTGTCGTGACTGTTACGTTAGACTGTGGCAACGTCGTCGCGGAACAATAATGTGGCTTACGAAAATAATGCGGTCGTTGCATATGAGGGGTGCGGAAGACTTCGCGAGTATTTTTCGTAGTGATTTAATCTTCTTTCTGGAAATGAAGCTCTAAACCAGTAGCACTAAGGTAATATGTCTTTTTTAATGTTTTGCACGACAGGCTTGATTCGGTTCATTACCATTATGAAGTGACGTATAGTTGGAAGTGAGGAACATACTGCATCTATAGTATAATCTTTTTCGGTCACGACAACTGGCAACGGTCAGGAGAGCGGTGTGCTGACCAGACGCCCCTTCATATCCGCATCCAGCGACGCCTGTCGGCAGAGGATGACACGGTGGTCGGTCGGTACCGGTGGGCCTTCCGAGGCCTGTTCTGACGGAGTTTAGTTTTTCTTAGCAAAGTCCTTCTGCCATGTTTCGGTAAGTATAATAGTTCTTGTACTTACGAAACGTAAAAATATTTTGCTGTCGATATTTTGACAGTTTAGTTTTGACATTTCTTTAAGGTAAATGAGAAGTACGTCGAAATTTAGTGTCACTTCGGTACAGAACCCTATTAACTGTGAATTACTTGCTGAAACAAAATAATCCTCGTACTCTTCTAAGAACTGGAAGTAGTTATCCAAGCTAACACGTAATTCGAATTACAAAATATATTTTATAGTTCAACAAAATACTTGTCGTACTGAGAACAAGCACAATCTCGTTCAGACAACTATCAGACGGCATTCCACGTCGGTAAACATTACTTCTTGAAACGCCAGCAGCTTGCTATGTCACACAGCTCCCTTGCTGCTGCATGCCTGCAGCACACTAAGTTACAGGGTACGGTGCAGAACCATCAGTGTCAGATGTTTTACTTTTTCTTCGACGCAAGTTCGTCCTCGCCTTCCCACCTCGCTACAGTGAATACCTACTGTCCTTTACTTACTCTCAACCTGCTATAAGCAAACTTAACCCAGGTGGAACTCTTAACACAAAACATACTTTTTTACATACTATTTCTTTTCGGTAAAAATACATTCTACTTACAGTATTCCCAATAACGTCGTCTATCAGAGTACAGAAATCAAACATAAAGCTACACTCATGGTCAGAAAAACAACACCTTGAACGGCTAGAGACAGGAAGTACGATCATATTCACAGGACATGTACATTTCCATGTTCTGCAGGACTGATTAGCATTAGCCAGCTCGGCCCAGCATATGTCCTGTTGCCTAGTATGCAAAGGATCCGCCATGGGCTCCGGTAACTTGTTCCACGCATGATGGCATCGACGCTCATACGGCGCGAATGGCGTCCTGTGGTATAGCCATCCATGCTGCATTCACCTGGTTCCAAAGTTCATCTGTGGCGGTTGGCACTGAGTCACAGAGCTGCACCCGTCGTTTCAGCATATCCCATACATTTTCGATTGGTGACTAGTCTCGTGATCAGACGGGCCAGGGCACAAGGCTGACATCCTGTGACACCAGGAAGGCAGGTGTTCGGTTTCAGCAGCATGTAGTCGTGCATTGTCTTGCTGGAAAATGGCGCCTGGGCTGCCATTCGGATGAAGAGTGGATCTTCCTGGACGGTAGTCTGGGTGGTGTGGCCTGACCCAACCAGTCGTGTTCTACGGCCTTCCGTGAAACATTCAGCACACACCCTTTGAACTACCGAAACACTTCATCCCACATGAGCAACAGTTTCCAGGATAGAAGCATCTCATCCTCTCTCATGCCACTAATGCGCCCTTTTTCGAACTTACTAATTGCACGGTACGGCTCGCACATTCGTCTGCGCGACATCCTGCAGGTCTGCTCACGTCACCGTGAGCCGTAACCTTCGGTATATAGCGACAACAAGAGCCGCAACACATTTTTCCCATAGGTGGTATTGCGCCGCGATATCAATGTTGACCTTGAACACGCGGACCGATATGGTTCTAATGCTGATTATTTCTGCAGAACACACTAATGTACTTGTCCTGTGAATGTGAACTTCCTATCGCTAATGTGAACGTCCTATCTCTAGTCGTTCAATGTGTTCTGTTTTCTTTTTTCTCTCCTAAAGATGAATGTACCTACAGGCTTCATATGAAGCAGTTGACTTTGTACAGAACGCATAATCATTTTGGATACTGTTTTGTGGCATTGCTTAATTCATACTTCAGGCACATCGTGTGTATAGTAGAAGTGAATCTGATTACATAATGAATATGAGAAAGGATGTTGTGAAGGTAATGACTTACAAGACACAATTTCGTTACACGTCCGCACATTTTTTTAAATAAAAAATAGACCTTAAATCGTAGCAAGTCAAGGTCATTTGGACAGTTACGGACTGAATGACCGTACTACACAGGGTGTTACAAAAAGGTACGGCCAAACTTTCAGGATACATTCCTCACACAAAAATAAAGAAAAGATGTTATGTGGACATGTGTCCGGAAACTCTTAATTTCAATGTTAGAGCTCATTTTAGTTTCGTCAGAATGTACTGTACTTCCTCGATTCACCACCAGTTGGCTCAACTGAAGGAAGGTGACGTTGACTTCGGTGCTTGTGTTGACATGCCACTCATTGCTCTACAGTACTAGCATCAAGCACATCAGTACGTAGCATCAACAGGTTAGTGTGGTTTTGCAGTCAGTGCAATGTTTACAAATGCGGAGTTGGCAGATGCCCATTTGATGTATGGATTAGCACGGGGCAATAGCCGTGGCGCGGTACGTTTGTATCGAGACAAATTTCCAGAACGAAGGTGTCCCGACAGGAAGACGTTCGAAGCAATTGATCGGCGTCTTAGGGAGCGCGGAACATTCCAGCCTATTACTCGCGACTGGTGAAGACCTAGAACGACGAGGACACCTGCAATGGACGAGGCAATTCTTCGTGCAGTTGACGATAACCCTAATGTCAGCGTCAGGGAAGTTGCTGCTGTATAAGGTAACGTTGACCACGTCACAGTATGGAGAGTGCTACGGGAGAACCAGTTGTTTCCGTACCATGTATAGCGTGTGCAGGCACTATCAGCAGCTGATTGGCCTCCACGGGTACACTTCTGCGAATGGTCCATCTAACAATGTGTCAATTCTCATTTCAGTGCAAATGTTCTCTTTACGGATGAGGCTTCATTCCAACGTGATCAAATTGTAAATTTTCACAATCAACATGTGTGGGCTGACGAGAATCCGCAAGCAATTGTGCAATCACGTCATCAATACAGATTTTCTGTAGAGACTCTTCGTGCTCGTATTGTGGACGGCTGTGATACAATACGCCATTCTCCAGGGCTGCATCAGCGCATCAGGGATTCCATGCGACGGAGGGTGGATGCATGTATCCTTGCTAACGGAGGACATTTTGAACATTTCCTGTAACAAAGTGTTGAAAGTCACGCTGGTACGTTCTGTTGCTGTGTGTTTCCATTCCATGAGTAATGTGATTTGAAGAGAAGTAATAAAATGAGCTCTAACATGGAAAGTAAGCGTTTCCGGACACATGTCCACATAACATATTTTCTTTCTTTGTGTGTGAGGAATGTTTCCTGAAAGTTTGGCCGTACCTTTTTGTAACACCCTGTATAATCCGTCCTGACATTCTGCTGAGGTAAATTCGGAAAGTATTTAACAACGCAGTCACGGTGGTCATAATGGTTTCATTCCTTTCGTTTAGCAAGTTCCGCAAAGCGCTGTACTTTATGTGAATATAGATATATAAGATTTTCAGTAGGAAAGCAGCGGAATTGCTTACTGAAATATAATTTAACGAACAATATTATTCACAAAATTCATATATAAAGTAACAGTCCCAGTCACCTGCTCCACTGCAGTTTTTGAGGCCCCAGAAATGACATTTTTTGCACTTAAACCAATCTTATCCTTCTGAGTTTGAAAATACGTCGTCACAATACAAGTATCTGACGTCTTAATTGTTTTTACCTTCTTCATCCACAGAATCATTGTCGAAGGACTGACCAGGTACCGCCCGGTTTTGCCCCCACTTCATGTACCCCCACCTTACCCAGAGTGCAAAGGTTATAAAAACAAAACAAAAGCACGCTATTGTTGAAGCAAATCCCTGTTGTTTGCCATTGGATAAATACTTACTAATCATGAAATATTTCTGTAAACAGTGTTTTTATATCCGTATTGTGTGTAAAATAATCGCAGTTTATGAACAAAAGAACATTACTCAGTTGATACCATGAAACAAGCCGGCCATAGTGGCCGAGCGGTTCTAGGCGTTACAGTCTGGAACCGCGCGAACGCTACGGTTGTCTTTAGGTTAGTTAGGTTTAAGTAGTTCTAAGTTCTAGGGGACTGATGAACTCAGATGTTAAGTCCCATAGTGCTCAGAGCCATTTGAACCGTTTGCAAATAATTTTTAATTTGGCGTCCATTTAAAAAGTTTAAATACAGAAGTTGCTTTTTATAGACTAGTCTACAATTATGCATCGTGTTATTCAGTTTTATTTAAACATTCTAATTTTTTGCATATCTTTATTTTCTAGTGCTATTTTAAGAACTTTTTATGAATCTTCGTTTTCGAATAGAAATAACTGGCATTAATCATTGTTTTGCGACCAGTTTTTATAGTTTTTAATAAAGGTTGAAAATGTAAAATCTATCCAAAAGGAAATGCCTTTAACGATGCCCACATCTGGAACTTCTCCTCTATCGTTTTACACTAGCATTAGCTCGACGCTATAGGGAATGTACACCAGAAAGTATACTACATGCTTGCTCTATTCCAGGAATCCAAATGGTTGTTGATTTATTGACACTTGAATCAATACTGGTACGATTATATACAGTAGTTTCAGAATTATGGACGCGCTTTGAGACTACGACAAGATGCGTGCATGCAGCGATTATTTTCAGGTGGAACCAGTAGACATTTTCGGTAGAGAGCAGTAGTCTCGCTTCAATTATGTTACGAAACAAAGATATGCAGCTGAAATGGAACTTAGAAAATTAAAAAGCAACTCATGGAAGTACATCTACATACTGTCACTGTAAAGGGCACGGTGGAGAATAGAGAAAAATACTCCACAGGAGGAACGATGATGAGTTTTTAGTAATGGAGACAGCTGAAATTCATTTGGAGGATTCTGGTGAGCTATATATCTACATCAGCAAGGGTAGGTTGCACGACACTTAACGTCCTGCTATGTTTGGAATCCGTATCCAGACGGAACAGTTGGTGCAAAAGGTCGAAGACGCAGTTCCATATGTTTTTCTTAAGTTATTCTAATCGGAGAAGTAAGATGGAAAAAATTGAACGTGACTACGGTTTTTTTTGTTTTTTCAAAGAAGAGTGTGTTTTGACCTATAGTTCCGAGAATACATCACTTCTCTCTACAAACGTTACTTGGATGCAGCAGTATTCATGAGAGGAATTATTCGACTAGGGATGAGCGTGGGACAGGGAGTGATCGGAAAAATAATGGTGCGAGGTACCCTCGACCATACGAAATTTTATCTAGTGTGAATGGAGATGGAGAGGCAGACAGTAGAATGGAGGAACGTTAAGCCCTAAGAGAGAGATGCGAGAGCGAACGCGAGGCCAAATGAGAAAGCACACGTTGCCCCGACAATGATTGAAGGCCGGCGTAGAACTCCGAGTCCGTGGTACGGCGCACAGCTTGAGGCAACGCGCCTTTTCTTTGGGGAGATCTCTGGAAACCGGCCGTTTCTGCATTCAGTAACAAAAAAGATACAAGATAAACTGGCGTATTTCGCGATACTCGGTGTAGATAACGCTCTCTAGTCCAACAAAAGTGCTGCAATTTTTTTCTGGCAAGGCAACGGAGCTTTTTTTGTGTCTGTGCGTGCGTGTGTGGAGTGAAGGAGAGAATAAGAGAGAGAGAGAAGATGATGACGAAAATAATGGTGGTGTTTGTGGTGGTGGTGATGGAGTAGGAAGAGGAGGGGAAGGAGGAAGAGGATTTAGAGTACAGAACAGTCTCGTTGTCAGCACCCTTTCTGAGTGCGAACGTAGTGAATTGGTGCCCGACAGTTTTTGCTTTGATTTGTGTCTCTTACATGTTTAAACTTGCTTGCAGTGGACGAGTAGTTTACTACACACGTGTGCTTGCGTTTCAATGTTATGCACGGGGTCCTACACCCTAAAAACGAGGCTGCCGCTGCAAAATTTGTTCACTTCACTTACTGTTACCTCCTCTACTCAAAATATGTCTAGAGGTTGCTTCCCGTAAGGCTGCGCAGGAGCGTTACCGTTTAACCCTTTACAGCGAAGCAAAAGTACGCAAACTGCTCGCCCATTACCACACTGGAAACTGTGCTAAACAACTGGAATTTTGTCACTGGTTAAATAACAACATCTATGTGCTTCTATTAACAGTACTTACAGCTTAAGCCACGTTTTCGTGGGAAAGAATGAAAGACACTTAATAACTCAAAATAGTCGCATGTGAATTTTTTTGGAAAATGTTTCAGCTGAACATCGAGACGACATTCCCAATTCCACACAGAAAGTGATATGGAGGGAAATGACCACGTGAGACTAGATGTAGGAAGAACGGATGCCAGGCTGAGATGCACTGAAATTATCATAACGAAATGCAATTCATCGAGAAAACAAGTGGTTTACAAATCACTCGTTTGACCGGTACTTGGTACAGCTCATCAGTACGAGACGTTGCGAAGTGGGATTAATAGAAGAGATCAAGCGAAGAGCAGCGAGTTTCATCGACGGATCAAGCGAAGAGCAGCGAGTTTCATCGACGGATCACTTAGCAAGCGCGAGAGCATTATGGAGATACACAGCAAACGCTGTCCTGTTCATCACGAAAAGATTTACTGTTCAAGTACCGAGAGCGTGCGTCCCAAGTAGAGCCTAGCAACATATTACTTCCTTGAAGGTAAAAACTTCGAGACTGTTGAGCCCCGTTCCGTTTATCTCCAAATTTCTTCTCGAAAATCGACGTTTCGATTTCTCTGCTGCAATCTTCTTCCAGTTTTTCTGGAGTCAAAATCCTGATTGCCAAGAAATTTGAAGAGAAACACGACGTGCCCCAACAACCTTGAACCTTTTGTCGGCACGAAAGCCTGCACGTTTTGTATTCGTATATTCAAATGTTCAAATGTGTGTGAAATCTTATGGGACTTAACTGCTAAGGTCATCAGTCCCTAAGCTTACACACTACTTAACCTAAGTTACCCTAACGACAAACAAACACAAACACAAACACACACACACACACACATCCATGCCCGAGGGAGGACTCGAACCTCCGCCGGGACCAGCCGCACAGTCCATGACTGCAGCGTCTACTAAGACCGCTCGGCTAATCCCGCGCGGCTATTCGTGTATTACTTCCCTTCGACATACATCATGCGAAATGACTATGATGACAAAAAGAGAGAAGAGACTTTCCAACAATCGTCCTTGGTACGCACCATTCTGGGGAACAGACAAAATAAGAGGATACAAACAGTATCCTCCGCACCACACCGTAAGGTGGCTTGCGGGGTGTACACGTATGTGATGTAGTTGTAGATATCAATAAAGTACCAACAGTTTTAACATTTCCTTACTCTCTCCTGTAACCTACAGCTGAAAACAGATTATATTCAATAGGCAACTGAAATAGAAATCCTAAATCTACATTTATACTACTACATAAAGATAAATCGTAGTTTAACATTATTAACAAGGATCTCGAGAAGTCCTTGATCGATCCTGTTTAAATTTTTACACGATACTCTAATAAATATTCGGGCGAGCAGATGATACATATGTTTTTTTTAATTTATAGTAAATAAACATATTTGTACTATACAAAGGTGAAATGTTTTTAGCAAAAATCTCGGAAAATTCTTGACAGATTTATTTGAAATTTTTACACGGTACTCTAATAAACGTTCAGACGGACATATGCTACATATTTTTAAATATATATGATGTGTAAAGATACACATACCACACACAAGGGAAACGTTGTTATCAAAAATCTCGAATAGTTCTTTACCGATTATCTTCATATTCACACCCAATACTCTAATAACGTTCAGACGGCCATAGGCTACATATTTCTAATATATATGGTATAAAATGTATATAACTTACTATATAATCGAAAACTAGCTGGCAAAAATCTTTTACATCGTACTCTAATAAAGTTTCGGACGGTCACAGAATACATTATATATGAACATCTAATACATTACATACAGGGGAAACACTCTTACCAAAAATCTCGAAAAATTCTTTACCGATTTCCCTCAAATTTTCACACGATACTGTTATACAGTTTGGACGGCCATAGACTACATAGTTTTTAAATAAAAAAAACACACACACAATACATACGATTTTTATTAAAACTGGCAGCGAGAAAAAAGAATTCTATACTGTACTGTGCTGTCAAAATGTTTGGTTTAGTTTTCTTTCTCGCAAATTTTAGCTACGATATCAAGTCATTTAAACCATTAGACAATTCGTTTCCCCTGCAGGTATCCTTCTCCTAGTGTGTAATTTCAAATATAATTTTTATACCAATAATGTGCTGATTCGTTTTATTCGTCGCAGTCGGTTTTAACAGTAAACCGTAGTGTTGTATTAATGACCTTTTGCTTATGATTAGAATATTATTACAGAATCTGAATCATCCGATAATATGCAGTCCTATCCGTTCGCAGATTAAAACCATGCAAATATTATCACTGAAGCTACTATCCTCACAGATTCAGCACCTGGAGATGTATCTCTCACAACCCGTATACCAATAATTCCAACCGATTTTCCTATTCATTTTAAGAGACTTCAATTTCCAATCAAGGTTTCCTTTGCAAAACCAATAAACAAGTCCCAAAATCAGAGAGAAGGGGCGGGAAGAGATGGACAGATAGAGGGGGGGGGGGGGGAGGAGGAGAACGACAGAGACAGGGAGGAGGAGATGACGCACAGAGAAAGAGGACAGTAAGAGGAGACGGACAGGGAGACTGGACAGACGGAGATTAGGGCGTACGTCAATTTCCCATACATATTAAGCAACTGCGAAGCATTGCCAGGTTCGTTAGTCAGACAGAAACGCGATATTCATTTTCGCACTTGCATACTACAATCAGCAAGTAAATACACATTCAATATAAGTTGAGATGAACAGGCAATTTAGACTTATTGCAGTAAAGTTACACTATACAGCGCGTTTGCAAATAGCTAACAACCGTAGCTAATAAAGGCTGTTACAAAGCTTTAATGATACTGAAACTACCTCAATAATGTTCTGCTAAACTTCAAATGACACTGGGCAACAAGAACATAACTATTGTTATAAGAATCGACTAGTTTTGATAAAAGTCAGTATGAATATAGACGTTTCATCTCCGTGTTGCTGCGTAGAACTGCTCACATAGGACCTCCTCTTATAATGAATATGCAGGTCTCCTTCATTATTCTCCATATCAATTAAAAAATAACACTGCTTTTATACGGTAGCTGGATATAAATCTACCACCGATGAAAATTTTAGTTAACTGTTGCATGACCCCGATAATGGGAAACACATCTGTTTATTTCGATAGTGTGTTACCATCTGTTCTCACTGCTGCAGCTACTACTGCTCTGAATGGCTTCTGCCATTCCAAATACGCTAGTTTCAGACATTAAAAGATCCTCAAACATAAAAATACTCAAATACGCATTACGCCTTCATATTTTTACGGGACGTATTTTCCCGGAAATAAACTGCGAATAGATCCAATCCTACGATTCCGGCAAAAAAAAAAAAAAAAAAAAAAAAAAAAAAAGTGTGTGAAATCTTATGGGACTTAACTGCTAAGGTCATCAGTCCCTAAGCTTACACACTACTTAACCTAAATTATCCTAAGGACAAACACACACATCCATGCCCGAGGGAGGACTCGAACCTCCGCCGGGACCAGCCGCACAGTCCACGATTGCAGCGCCTCAGACCGCTCGGCAAATCCCGCGCGGCGATTCTGGCTAAGTTTGCCTTGGTTATGAAGGCAATGACAGAAATGGCTGTCTGCTCTCAATATTCCCGTTTGAAATATTAGACTATTTATCCACAAGCAAAGATTGGCTTTCTATATATTTTGCATACAGTACTAACTGTTTATACAACACAAGCAATTAAAAAACTTACGACTTAATAGATCTTGAAAGAGTTGCGTATTCTTCTACTAGCGGTCAGCTTAAGTGGCAGCTACAGATGTGAATCCACGGTTCAGCGCTTGGAATCGCCACGCACGTCTACGTAACTTTAGGATTCTAAAGTCTGAAGTGTTCGATTCGGCTACCACGGCAGTGTTAGAATGTCTACATGATTTCACTTCTCTCTCTTGTTTTACATTCGGAAGTGTTCGGGTTCTAGTCCTCATCTACTACAGCTTCTACGATTTAATAGATGCCATGTCGTTTTAGGTCGCTGACCAAATTTAATTTAGCTATGGTTAACAATCAGATGGACAGCATTTAACGGAGAAAGTACTATTTATCCCGCTGCTAAGCCAAAATATTAGGTAGTATTAGAAATTTCCTCCGTGGTATGTGGCACCTACATCAGCTCATGAACGATGCCCTATAAAAGGAAAGATGTTTAGCGTTTGATGTCCCGTAGGCGACAGGGCCATTAAACGTTTGAATGATATTTTCGTCATTTGACTGAACAAACTTCTTTATTTTATATCACTATAGTGATTTCGGTTTTAACCTGTTATCAAATACAACATTGAAAAAGTATTTGTACAAAAGCATAGAAAGTGAGAAGCACCAAAATTTAACACCATTATGCCATTCCAATGTGCGATCAATAACTATCAGTCCGCCCCGATAGCTGAATGGTCAGCGCGACGGACTGTCATGCCAAGGGGCCGGGTTCGATTCCCGGCTGGGTCGGAGATTTTCTCCGCTCAGGGACTGGGTGTTGTGTCGCCTTGATCATCATCATCATCATCATCCCTACTGACACGCAAGTCGCCGAAGTGACGTCAACTCAAAAGGCTAGCACCATGAGAACGGCCTACCCGACGGGAGGCCCTAGCCACACGACATTTCATTTCATTAATTATAAAAGTAAAACTACTTAGATGTTGGGTATAATTATATTTGATTAAGTGAAGCCACGGTCAAAATCTATTAAACTGGGTGTCCCACCGTGTAGATAAGCAAAAATTCATAAAATATGTGGCAAATAGCAAACATGAATAAAAATCTCTCGGTGTACATACCGCGTCAATTCAAGATAAAACTCCAAGCTTTCGACCACTACCTCCATCGTCGTCGTCAGGGCTAAAACTAACTGCCGTGAACTAGCGAAGCTCCCACTTTTATACGCAAAGGACGGCTTCTGATTGGCTGGAATACGTCACAGCAACAGCGATATGGCGCGTAGTGAAGTGGTGCCCTCTATTTCCATAGATGTAGTTTCTATCCCGCGTTGCTTGCAGCGCCATCCCTTGAATCAGGAGGTAAAGTACGGGAAGTTTTTTCTGCGATTTTTCTTTAGCCAGTGCACTCTTCCAAGTGTTGCTAAGTGCATAGCCGTTGTCTCTGTTAAAGTTATTATCGTTAAGTCTAATTTCGACTGCTTCCCGGATCACAGAGTCCCAGTAATTCGATGCGTGGGCTATTACTCTGGTTTGTTCAAATAAAATCTTATGCTTGTTAAGCAGGCTATGTTCAGCCACCGCTGATTTTTCCAAATACCTGTATTTCAGGTGGCGCTAATAGCAAACATGTTTTCCAACCACAGAATAATTGAGCTACAGAATATCTATAAGTCATACCTGTGAACTTGATCTGAAAATATAGCACCGAAGCTACTGGTTGACTGGTGGTCAAAGATAAATAGCGTAGGTTGTAAGTTCATGTTGCATAGTTCATGATTACGCAAAAATCATAGGTACATAAAATTGAAACGCATTCATACATCTTCGAAGACCAGTATTACCTGGGAATACATCTTTCGAAGATCAGCGTTATCTGTGAACACATGACGTAAAAAATTTATTATAGCTACGAGAATATTATCAACGGTCATTACAGCGCAAGCTCTGTTTGGGGAAGAAAACCTGTGAGTCCTCTGCAAGGGAACCACCCAACTATTTGCTGTGAAAGATTCTTCACGTAAGACCTACATGTGGATGGCCGATCAGGGAAATGAATGCCACCCTCCCGAATGCGGGTCCAGAGCCTTACCACCGCAACTTGGCGGCGATCCTCTGGAGAGGGGGCGTGCTACTGAGGCAGCTGCAGAGGCGAAGGGCGGCGTGTTGTGGTTCGGTGTGGTGTGGTGTGGTGTGGTGTGACGTGTCTGTCCGCCTACCTGCTAGGCCTCTGTGTGCAGGCGGTAATCAATATGCCGCCTCAGCAACCACAGTCCCACACAATGCTTGCAGCTCGCCTGTAGCATACGATATCCGGCGCCTATCAGTATCCGAATTGAATTGTGTTCTGTCAACACCGCTACTAGTCTTAAATTCACTCAAATCTGTAAAACTGTGTTTAAAAGCTACTGTTACACAATTTTCAACCAACAATCATCTATTGGGAATGAAGAAAATGAATTTCAGTGACGAAAATCAAAATTAAATTACGAATGTGCCCGAGAACACATTCATTTGCAGCACGTATTGTTTTAAGAAAACAAGACCCGAATTGAGGAAAAATTCTATTTACAAAATTTATCGACCTGTGACGTGAAAAACTCAGTAGCTAGTAAATACGATCACTTTAGTGCCGCGAAGAAACGAGACACAAAATGCTCCAAGTTGTTTGCAGACAAAATCTCAGTCGACTGTAGTGAGTCCCGGAAATCTTCGTAAATAATTTATTGCGCAAAACTAGTGAAAAATTAACAAACATCTAATGTCGATCTGCTCGTATTCCGTATCGTGTAGAGCGCTCGTTTGCAAGACTGAGAGGTAAGCGCGCTCGTTTGCAAGACGGAGAGGTAAGCCCAACTCGAATCGAATTCGCGCAACGAACTAAAGTGCGCGTCATTTATGACGGCGGCCGAGATTAGGTTCGCTCTGCGCATCTGACGTCACAAAACACAGTCAGCCAATGAACAGAGAACGACGTTGCCAGAGCTCGACTGCAGTGCAGAGCACGGACGAGTGTATACAGTTTTAGAAACGTTCAGTCATAAATAAAGTAATTGAACAAAATCAATGTCTTGATAGCAGACTTTCTTTTATAGAAAGTTTGGAAAAAGCATTCTTTATACCAATTGCTTCATATTCTATTAATTAATTAAACCAAACAAGCAATAAGCCTCCTGATAGCGACAGCAAGGAAAGGTGTTTGTATCATTCTCACTAACCTCTTTTTCGCAATAAAGAACAGCGGTAATTGTTTATTTCCCATTGTACTTCGACGAAACGTGAGTAACTCATAGTCACACCAACAGTGTTTGTCGGTATATTGCGTGATAGTTTAAAGTCCTCCGGGAGATGTATCGAATGACGAGCTGCGTTAGCGTAATGGTTAAAGTGTATGGCTGCTAAGTGAAAGGTTCTGAGTTCAAACTTTGTTCAGAGCTTAATATTTTCTTTATTTAAAAACAATATCGAAGTGTCTTACTTCATGTATTTTATTCGTTTGAATGTAATTTTTTTGAAATTTCTAGTGGCAACTAAAATCGACCATACGGAAAGTATATGCTATGGACTTTTACCTCTGCAAACTCTTCAAAATTTCGAGCAACGGTTTACTACATCTAATGCTAAGTGCGTTGAACATCGAAACAAAATTAAGTCATTTATGGGGGGAAGGTATCAGTCAAGATGATGTGTAAAAATCAAATTTTTGGGCCAAATAGTTTTTGTGAAATCGAATGATAAAGTGTGTCAAAGCAGTCGAAACACCATGTGTCTGCAGAGGCAGAGCAGTTCAATGATGACAAAATCGCACACATCACGGAATGCGGGGAGCACGTCTCTGTAGCAGCGAAAGGGTTAATGCGGCCGTGGAGGCTTTACTTCATAAACTGCGCGCTCCCACCGAAACGTAAGTTTGCGAACTATACAGTATTATGGCGCTGCTTCTCTTGGCGCGTACAACTGGCAACGCAGCAATCTCCTGCATCTGGGCGGGCATGCGCGAATCGCCAAGATAAAAGAATCGAACTATAACAACCGTAGTCAGAGGCAGCCTACCTCAGAGGGGTTTTAGGTATTCTACCAAATCCGCCTAGCCTCTAGAGCGGGATTTCCTCGAAATGTGTTCCGCGGATCACAGGTGTTCCACGCAAAGTGAATCACTGCTCCGCGAAAAACTATTAATAACATGGCCGTATTCTTAGTTACTATTTTAAAACTGAAGTAATCATTGAACAAAACAAGTTTCTCTCAGAAGTTTGTTTGCGCGGCCATCCTCCGCAGCAAGCACAGAAGTTCTTGTTTTCTAAATAAAACCGCCTTTTCTTGCTGCAACTTAATTTATTTTTTCTCAGACGCGTTTCGCCTTTTCCTTGCTCTACGGCATCTTCAGTGGGATCTATAACGACACAGTTTTGTTATTTTTAGATTATCGAACAGCTCACGTCGCGATTTTTTATGTATATAAGAAATTAGTTGTGGTTCGCTGTGATCTGCGTTTCCTCTCGTCTGGTCTGGAGGTCGCACTACCACTTTATTTCCGACACGTAAGCACAAATTTGTATTACGAACTTTTTTATACTGATTACCACGTTCAATTTTCTTTTTTGTTTTCTTTTACCCAAAATGTGTGGAACATCAATTTACCGACATATTCTCTACCGTCATTGCTAACTTCGAAAATTTCACTCATCACAAACTTTCTTACCATAGAGTTAGCGGAGAACAGTAACAGCACGAGTAACGAGTCTGTATGAGTCGACTTGCCTACTCTGTGATGTCGAAAAGTGACTGAGTTAAAAACTTTTAACTTGGATTGTGAGTTGTCAGAAAAGTAACCTATTACAGTATCAAACTACCTGAAGCTCTTTCTACTTAATTAGATCAGTCGTTTTAATTAAATTAAATAATGTGTGGAGTCCTGCCCACTCATCTCGTATAGGGTGCCCAAAGGATGCTCCGTTCTCGGAATGCTATAGAACAATTCAAGCAAATCACATTAATAGGTTTTATTGCAATAAGGAAGACAGACAATACTTAACTTGGTGTTACAAGAACGTGTCGCAAGCGATGGGCAACATGCAAACAACAAATGTCCTTCACTACATGCAATGTCCATGTAAGTAATGGATATGGATCCCTAATGACTGCTATCGTAGTGCTGGTCTACTACTGTGTCGGTCTAGTACTGTGCAGCCGAGACTGGCAGGAGCGGCGGCGCTTATATTCTCTTCGGCTGTATGCCGCTCCTGTCGTGGTGCGGTCCTACTCAGCGAACTATTGGCTGACGTCGTCTCACAGCCTTCTCTGCTCTTGCGTCCTTCGTCTTCGTGCCGGCGCTTGTAGTTACGCCGGAACATAATGATGGAACACGGATGGCTATTTACAAATTTTTATATTCGGAGACATTAATTACTAACCTCGATAGGCAGTATTTACCATGGTTTATTCGATATCAATTGGGTCGACTTATTCCATGGAATCGAGAGACCTCTTCCAGGATGGTTGTTGAATGTGTCACATTCAGTGCTGATGTTAATTTGTAGTAGTAGTAGTAGTAGTAGTAGTAGCAGCACTAGTAGAATGAATGCAAAAAGTTTTAATTTGTGACGAATCAGCGTTATATCAGTAAGCGTTATAGGCTACAGTCAAACGTGAAGATGAGAAGAGACCCATAGAAAGTGAAAGTAATGTTGGTTGGAGCCCGACCTGATTCTAGGGTTGGAGAGTTTTTGTACAAGCGTTTACTACTCAAGCGTTGCGGAGTGGACCAATAACATAGGCAAAACCTATTCCGTTTGCCGAGATATTGTCGCGTCCATTACAATTAGTAACATTTTGTCGTTCGGGTCTTCGGACTCTTATTGTTCCACGGAATCGCAACATTAACAGAACTAAGCGAAAGTGTTACAGACTCAAGAGATTAATTCAATTATGAGCAACTGAATTGGAGATGGCTCAGATGGCTCTGAGCACTATGGGACTTAACTTCTGAGGTCATCAGTCCCCTAGAACTTGGAACTACTTAAACCTAACTAACCTACGGACATCACACACATCCAGCCCGAAGCAGGATTCGAACCTGCGACCGTAGCAGTCGCGCGGTTCCGGACTGAAGCGCCTAGAACCGCTGGGCCACCGCGACCGCCTTGAATTGGAGATATTTGTTGCTTTTGATAGAGAGCGCATGGAATAGTTTCACGCGTCACGTTATTGGGAAGTGATCAGGTCCTATACTGATCGTTGGCAAGACAGTTGAGCGCAGGGTGAACAATACACAGGACAGCTGTGCTTTCTGAAGCGGCCATCTCGTGGGCTCTAGACTAATGCGGCTCCATCTCCGATGGTACGCGCTGGCAATTTCACTCGCCACTGTGTCACAGCAGTACTGTGAGCACTTCTATTCGGAGAAAACTGTCGGCGATAAAGTGAACTGTCATGCGCAACAGGGTTCACCATCCACCAGCGAGGATAGTAGGAAAGAGCGGTAGAATTTAACATCCCGTCCGTAACGACGTCATTAGAGACGTAGCACAGGTTCTAACTGTAATTTAATAACAATTCGGAAGGAAATTGGCCGCGCCTTTTCAAAGAGACCATGGCGCCATTCGCCTGAAGCGGTTCAAGGAAATCGGGGAAAACCTCAATCAGGTTGGCCGGACGCGAATTTGAACCGTCGTCCTCCCGAATGCGAGTCCAGTGTACTAACCACTGCACCACTCCAATCGCTAGGGCTGATAGTGACAGCGAATACACGGGCCGCTGTCATTTACGGCAGAGTGGCCCATCTACCCCTAAATTACTACCCAAACCTATGTTGCGCAGCAACAATGCCACAAGCCACAGGGACAAAGATTTCCATGGGAACACAAACACTGCCGTTGGATGCTAGAAGCATGGAAAAAAGTCGCTTGGACTGATGACACGCGGTACAAGTCTGCCCAAGCAGATTTCAAAGTACGAGGACGTCGAAACCAACAATAGGTGATGTATTTTGTAGGCCAACCGGCAACGACCAGGTACGGGTCTTGGCATTATCCAGTGGTCGATATTCATATGGCATAAAATGGAGACCCTGATATGTCCGCCTCCGTGAACGGCACACGAACCTATTGACCGATTGTGTGCAGTTCGTCTACTAAAACCCGGAAGCGATGTGTACTTTCTTCATGACAATGAACTACCTCATCGCTCCCGAATTGCCAGCATTACCCCATGAAGACTTTACGGAAATCACACTGCTTTTCTAAGCTCGAGGTAATTAACTTTAATGCTGTTGAGCACATTTAGGCAAGAAAGACATTCTGCATCACGGTATGGTCTATTGCTAAAATTCCGATAGCGCACGTTACTGAAAGAGTAAACCAATATATTGCAGCATCCTGCGCATACCTCGCGAAAAGACGATGAAGATAAATTACAGAGATTCGAGTCCACGTGGAGGCTTACCAGCAATCGTTCTTCCCGAGAAGCACACGCGACTGTAACAGGAAAAGGGGGAAAAGACATTGCTACATAAACTACCCTCCACCACAAAGAGTAAGGTGGCTTGCGGAGTACATATGTAAATGCAGATACAGACGTAGGAGACCACTGAGTAACATGCGCAAACCTTGGGCCAGTACCTCCGCCAGTACCTCGTCTCCCACTTTCCAAACTTCACAGAAGCTATTCTGCGAACCTTTCAGAACTAGCACACCTGGAAGAAAGGATATTGCGGAGACATGGCTTAGCCACAACCTGGGGGATGTTTCCAGAATGAGATTTTCACTCTGCAGCGGAGTGTGCACTGATATGAAACTTCCTGGCGGTTCGCAGGAGAGCTTCTGTGAAGTTTGGAAAGTAGGAGACGAGGTACTGGCGGAAGTAAAGCCTGTGAGGACGGGTCGTGAGTCGTGCTTGGGTACGTCAGTTGGTAGAGCACTTGCCCGCGAAAGGCAAAGGTCCCGAGTTCGAGTCTCGGTCCGGCACACAGTTTTAATCCGCCAGGAAGCTTCATATCAGCGCACACTCCGCTGCAGAGTGAAAATCTCATTCTAGAAGGTGAATCTTTGGAAAAAAATGGAACTCACGAAACCTGTCCATTAAATTTAGAGAAGCAGTATTTCACGAAAAAGGTCCGACAACTCTCTTCACTCTATTGTATATCTTGAATAGGTGTCATGACAGTAAGACAGATCAGGTTACATATAGAGACATACAGACCGTCATTTCACGGTCGCTCAACTAGCCAGAGGAATAGGACAATATCCACCATGCACTATAGAATGACTTGCGGAATATGTATGTGTTGTTGCCTTCAGTCAGAAGACTAGCTCTACGCAGCTCTCCACGCTAGTCTACCCTGTGCAAGCTGCTTCAATTCTGTACAGCAATTGCAAGCTACGGCCATTTGAACCTGCTTTCTGTATCCAAACTTGCTCACGCACTTCCTTTCATTACCAAATTCGCGGTCTCTTCATAACCAAGCATATACCCTAATAGTCAAGTTGTGCCATTAATTTTTCTCCCCAATTCGATTCAGTATCTCCTTCATTAGTTACCCGAACTATCTATCCATCTACTCTAAAGCAGTCTTTCGTAGCACCACACTTTAAAAGCTTCTAGTCTCATCTTTTCTGAACTGTTTATGATTAATGTTTGACGACTGCACAACATTGCACTCTAGACAACTGCTCTACGTGATCGAAAGTTATTTAATTAGTGGACAGTAATATGGGACGTGTACACCGTTCACAAAAGGACGGCTTGAACTCTGCTGGGGACACCTTGAATGAGGTGTCTGAATATCTGTGGAGGAATGGCACAAAAGGTAGTAACGTTGGGTTTGGAGCTCATCCCAAAGATGTATCACTGTGTATGGGTCGGGATCCTGGGCAGGCCAGTCCAGTTTAAGAACGTTATTGCCCAGAAACCATTGCCTCACAGATGATGCTTTATAGCAGGGTACATTGTCAAGCTGCCACAGTTAGCGTCTTCACAGTTATAGGCACAGTACACAATTCTGTAAAGTGTGTTCATATCCTCGCGAATTTAGCGTTTTCTTAAGCCCGGAACGGGGTCCACGCCCTAACCACGGAGAACACCTCCGTGCCGTACTTCACTGTTGGTACCAAACGTGATGGTAGTAACGGTCTCCGGGCAGTCGCCAAACCCAAACCATTCAGTCAGGTTGCAACAGGGTATAGCTTAATTCATCACTCCAAATCGCTCGTTTACAATCATCGAACGTCCAGTGGCGCGCTCTTTACGTCACCTCAAGCATCACTTAACACTGACTACAGACTGGACTGCTGGTGGCACTCTGGAACTCATCAGTGATTCCTTCCTCTGTTTTCATGCGATTTTTTACAACCACCCTCCGCAGTGCCCGTTCGTCTCTCTTTGCCAGTGCAAGAGGTCAGCTACGTCTTCATTTAGCTGTCGTTGTTCTCTCGCGTTTCCACTTCACAATCACATCACCAACAATCGACGTGCGCAGATTTAGGAGGTCAATAGTCGAAGTGTGCAGCTTTATAAGTGTTGAAATGTCACTTGCGTATTTGTCACTCAGGTGAAATCCTGTGACTAGTCCGCTTTCCAAGTCGCCGAGCTCCCCTGGCCAACCCAGTCTGGGGTTACTGCTCCTCTACTGACAACACAATCCTCCCCAAAATTCTTTTATACTGGCGGGCCCGCCTCTCCTGATGTCTAGTGATTAATTCCGCATTACGTAAGGGCGTCCGGATACTTTTGATCAACAGTACTCTTCCAGTCAGCCGCGCAAAGAGGTTCGAGTCCTCTCTCCGGCATGGGTGTGTGTGTTGTCCTTAGCGTAAGTTAGTTTAAGTTACATTAAGTAGTGCGTAAGCTTAGGGACCGATGACCTCAGCAGTTTGGTCCCATAAGACCTTACCACAAATTTCCAAAATTATTTTCCAGTCCTATTTTCTTATCTAATTCCCTCAGCATCGCCTGATTTAATAATGCTACATTCCCTTACCCTTCTTTTATTTTCATAGGTATTCATCCTATACTCTTTAGTCAAGGCACTATTCATTCTGTTCATCTGACTTTCCAAGACTTTTGCCTTTTCTGGCAAAATTACGATGTCACCGTCAAACCTCACTGTTTTCACTTCTTCTCCCTCTAATTTAACTTCATCCCGGTGCACGTGGATGTAGCTGTGAATTCATTCGAATGGATTTCACAGCAGCGATCCTGAGTGCCCTCACGATCATTATCGTCTAGTCTTAGACGCTGCATGGGAATGCAACATTAAACTACACATATCTGTCACATATTATGTAAGAGCAAAGGCACAAAACAGTCTTCTTCATGAATTTTTCTGCCCATATGCACATTTGTATCTCGAATAATATTTCAACACACAACTTACCTGATCAGAATTTTGGGTTTTGGTATACCCACGTTCTCGTGGCGACCTAGTTCAGTAGACGCAAAAACACGGTAGAATAGTCCGCGAGACTTTGTCAAGCTACATTTTATGGAATACAGTGTCATGCCAGAGACGAGAAACGACATTTCAGTGAACAGATGTGTCTACTAATATTGAAGGACACTTCCCATGTTATCGTCGAACTGTATTGGGGCTTGAGTAACGCGCACAAGCACGAAGTGCAGCAAAAAAGAATTCCACAAAGTTATACCAAATGAACCAAATATAGCGAGTTCGTTCTTTAGACAAGGGATTAAATTATTCATACATTTCATACACAAACCAGTTAAAACAGTTAATTAATAATTCCAGAGACTGCGCCATTCCACCTTGTTTGTTACGTCTCCAGTATGAAAAAAAATAAAATTACATACTTTGGTTCGCTACAGAGAGCACGCCAATCAATAATTAGTGACGAAAGCCGCACGTAATTTAACACTTTACATACCCAAGAACGCAGAAGATACTTTAAAATTTTCTTTACAATTTTCTCTCAGCGTGACGAACAACCCGAAGTTAGCGTATGACTGTATAGCTGAACAGAGAACTTGTCAAGAGGTCAAGCGGTAATACAATTCTTTCAAAATAATTTTTTCTCTTTTGTATTTGTGAAGATGGCATCCACGCAGATGTTGTGTTCACATAGATTCATTCCCCACTGTCATTTATGTTATACCGTACATCTTTACCTCGCTGAGACATAAGAGCGTCAAGTCCTCCTTAAAATGGTGAAATATTGTCGGACTGGATTTCGGAAGAAAGCATTCCTACAATTGATTTCTTTATGTAAGTTCTTTTGTTCTGTGCGTGGCTGTATATAGGCCACAGGAGAAAAATGTCTACTATACAAAGGATTCTGCCGGACAGACGTACATGTACAACGAACTGTCGTCATCATCCTTGGATTAAACGCTGGGACTTGAAAAAACTGTTCTGTCTTTCTTCCAGCTCCCTCTCTCTTTTTAATCTGTTAATGCTTTCAAAACGCCATCTATTAACGAGGTAACTTTGTTGTTTCGAAGCACGAGGCAAAGTGAAAGCAAAAAAGACTGGGAGCCGCAAATTACATTAACAGCTGTGTGTCACACAGTTAACAGCACACGGCAGGCGCGTGTGTAGGGCTGCACTGCCGCAGTACGGAATACACGGCACACAAGCTTTCATTACAGACTCATATCACTAACGTCGACTTGCAGTAGCATTTTGGAACATATAGTGTACTCGAACATTCTGAGTCACCTCGGAGAACGATTTAGCGACCAACAGCCAACACGGATTCAGAAAATATCGCTCTTGTGAAACAGAATTAGCTCGTTATTCTCACGAAATAATGAATGCTATCGACAGGGGACGTCAAACTGATTCCATATTTTTTTTAGATTTCCACATGTCTTTTGACACTGTACCCCACAAGCGGCTCCTAATCAAATTGCGTGCATACGGAGTATCGTCTTAGTTGTGCTACTGGATTCGTGATTTCCTGTCGGAAAGTTCATAGTTCGTAGTAACTGATGAAAAGTCACAGAGTAAAACAGAAGTTCCCCAAGGAAGTGTTGTAGGCCATCTGTTGCTCCTGGTCTGCCAAAACGATGTAGGAGACAATCTGGGCAGCCCTCTTAGATTGTTTGCATATAATGTTGTATTTACTGCCATGTAAAGTCATGATCAAAACGAAATGCAAAATGATTTAGACAACATATCTATGCGGTTCAAAAAGTGACAATTGACTCTAAATCATGAAAAGTGTGAAGTCATCCATATGAGCACCAAAAAGTATTCGCTAAATTTCAAGAACACGATAAATCACACAAATCTAAAGGCCGTAATCTCAACTAAACATTTAGGGATTACAATAACAAATAAAAAAAACTTAAACTGGAACGATTACGTGGATAATGCTGTGGAATAAGTAAACAAAGACTGTCATTTATTGGCAGAACACGTAGAGAATGTAACAGGTCTAGTAGAGAGACTGCTTCGCAACGCTTGTCCGCCCTCTTCTGGAGTATTGCTGTGCCGTGTGAGATCCGCATCAGATAGGATCGACGGAGGACATCTGAAAAGTTTAAAGAAGGGCAGCTCGTTTTGTATTTCGCGAAATAAGGGATAGAGTGTCACGGGTAACATACACAAACTGAGGTGGCAGTCATTAAAACAAAGGCGTTTTTCATTGCGGCAGGACCTTCAGTGTGTGAAAATATTCTGTTGGAGCCCACTTACATAGGAAGAAATGATCACAATAACAAAATAAGAAAAAACAGAGCTCGCACGAAAGATTTAAATGTTCGTTTTTCCCACGCGCTGTTCTTTTTTTATTATTTTTATTTTAAACGGTTGGTTTCATCAACACTATAACACAGGAATTACCTTAATTTTTCGAGGCATTCCTCTACAGTATGGAGTGACGCCATGAGAAAACTCTTCAGCTTAGGTTTGAAAGCGCGTGGATTACTATTTAGATTTTTGAATTCATGTGGTAGCTTATCGAAAATGGATGCAGCAGAATACTGCATGCCTTTCTGCACAAGATTCAAGGAGGTGCGATCCAAATGCAGATTGGACTTCAGCCAAGTATTAATTTAGTGAAAGCTGCTAATTCTTGGGAATAAGCTGACACTATTAACAAGAAACGTCATTAGAGAGTATACATATTGAGAGGCCAATTTCAGAATACCCAGATTGATGAACAGGAGTCGACAAAAGGTTCGCGAAGTTACACGAACTTACTGCCCGAACTGTCCGTTTCTGAGCCAAAAATATCCTTTGAGAATGAAAAGAGTTACCGCAAAATATAATACCATAAGGCATAAGCGAGTGAGAATATGCGAAGTAGACTACTTTTCGAGTCGAATTACTACTTACTTCAGATGCTGTTCTAATAGCAAAAACGGCAGCATTAAGTCTTTATACAAGATACTGAAGATGGGTTTTCTACGAAAGTTTACTATCTATCTGAACGTCTAGAAATTTGAATTGTTCAGTCTCATTAATCATATGTCCATTCACTGTAATTAAAATCAGGGTTTGTTGAACTTTATGTTAGAAACTGTAAAAATTGAGTCTTACTGTGATTTAGCGTGAGTTTATTTCCTTCAAGCCATGATCCTATGTTTTGAACTACACTATTTGAAACAGTGCCAACGTTGCACACAACATACTTTACTTCAAGCTAGTATCACCAGCAAACAGAAATATTTTAGAATCACCTGTAATACGAAAAGGCATATCATTTATATAAATAAGGACAGAAGTGGCCCCAGCACTGATCCGTCGGGCACCCCCCATTTAACTATGCCCCACTCGGACCTCACATCATAGCCATTCGCAGCACTGTGGAGAATGACATTTTGCTGTCTATTCTTAAAGTAAGAGGAAAACCAGTTGTGAGCTGCTCCCCATTCTCCAGAATAGTCCAACTTCTGGGGCAATATTTTGTGATCAACACAATCAAACACCTCATTTAAATAATAAAGAAAAGATGCCTAGCGTTCGAAACCTTTGGAACGGTAGAGAAGTAGTTTCAAAGTGATTCGATGAACCATCTGCCAAGCGCTTAATTGTGAATTAAATGGTTCAAATGGCTCTGAGCACTATGGGACTCAACTGCTGTGGTCATAAGTCCCCTAGAACTTAGAACTACTTAAACCTAACTAACCTAAGGACATCACACACATCCATGCCCGAGGCAGGATCCGAACCTCCGACCGTAGCGGTCGTGCGGTTCCAGACTGTAGCGCCTTTAACCGCTCGGCCACTCCGGCCGGCAATTGTGAATTACATAGTAATCATGAAGATGTAGATAACTACGAGCTGAAACCAATAATGTGAACAGCAATATTAATAATAACAAAAAGAATACTGCAAAACGTTTGCAATAAAGTTATTTATATTTCATGATCTTTATACTCACTGAGAACCACTGGTGACGAAAAACGCTCTAGTTCAAAGTTGTATGAGCTGATCCTGAGTCGTATCCCGATAGTTCAGTCGGTAAGATCACAGAACGGCACTGTTTCGGATTCGAGTCACTATCCAGCAGACAGTTTTCATCTGTCAAGAAGTTTGAAAAGATATCAAAGTGGCTCAAAGCACTATGGGACTTACATCTGAGGTCATCGGTCCCCTAGACTTAGAACTACTTAAACTTAACTAACCTAAGGACATCACACACATCCATGCCCGAGGCAGGATTCGAACCTGCGACCGTAGCAGCAGCGCGTTTCCAGACTGAAGCGCCTAGAACCGCTCGGCAACAGCGGCCGGCTGAAAATGTATCATTCGATGCAAACACATCTTGGAAATCTTCCACATTTCTTAAGGGGACTGGGAACATTAATCATGCTAAGGCGATTCGTTGGAGATTCGGCTCCCTATAAAGCCCGACTCACATAGATGTTGGAAGTTCGCGTGTTTCTTTTTATAGTAAAGCACGTTTCCCTGCTCAACATTTCGCACATAGAGGGCACGAGACCAATTTTACCTCTTCCGAAAGCAATAACTGACATCCATGGTAACTGAAACTTGTTTACTATGCCTTCCATTATTATTTGTGTACACAGTACCAAATAAGCAGAAACAAAACTTGAATGAACACAGGGTTGACATTTACTGCCACATTCATTACATTAAAAATAGTCGGATGATTTATTCAAGGGAAAGAGCTTCACAAATTAAGCAAGTCAATAACGCTTTTGTCCATCTCTGACCCTTATGGAAGCAGTTATTCTGCTTGGCACTGAGTGACAGAACTGTTGGATGTTCTGAGGGATATCTTTCCATATTCTGTCCAACTGGCGCGTTAGATCGTCAACACCCCGAGCCGCTTGGAAGGCCGTGGCCATGAATGCTCCAAACGTTCTCAACTGGGAGAGATCCGGCGACCTTGCTGCCCAAGGTAGGGTTTGGCAAACACGAATACAAGCAGTAGAATCTCTTGCTGTGTACAGGAGGGCGCTATCTTAAGTCGAGGGTGGGTTGCCACAAGGGCGACAACATGCGGCAAAGAATATCGTCGAAGTTCCGCAGTGCTGTGAGGATGCCGCGAATGACGACCAAAGGGGTGCTGCCGTAAAATGAAATTACACCCTAGAGCATCACTCCTGGTTGTTGAGCCGTCGGGGGAGTCTCCAAGCACGTCGTAGACGATCATCTGGGCTCATCACTGAAGAAACTTCTACTCCAGACAGTGAGATTCCACGCCGATTCTGGAGGCGCCCTGGCAGCATAGTGCAGACAAAATGGAACCTCGATGCTTTCCCATAGATCAGACAAACTTCTGACCGTCCGAGCTGCTCTTCTTTGGATATGTTCAATATCTCCAGCTAGTCCTAACTGGTACAGGTCCCAGACACTGGGGCAATATTCGACTGCATTTTTCTAGTTTCTTGCGAATAAATCACGGTCTGCCATCAGCTTTACCTACAACTGAACCAATACAGCTGTTCTACTTCACATTACTACAAATTATTAGACCCGTTATTTGAATCATTTTATGGAATGTAGCTGTGACTCACAATTTTATAATCACCGGATACTACTTTGGTGTGAAATGCGTAATTTTACTTTTATGCACATCTAAAGCTAGTTGCTAATCTTTGCACCGCTTTGGAATTTTACGAAGATCTGACTGAATATTTGTGCAATTCTTTTTAGACGGTAGTTCATTAACGATGCGATACGTCAGAGGTTACTATAAATATTTGCTGCAACGCTATTAATATACAATACGAACGACAATGGTAGAAACATATTTCTCTGGGGAACGCATGAAGTTACATTTACGACTGTCGATGATATTCCATCTAAGACAACACACTGCGTTCTTCCTACTTAGAGATCCACAGTCCAGTCACAAATTTCGCTTGATACCACATACGACCATACTTTTGACAATAAGCGTTGTCGTACTGAGTCAAACAGTTTTCTGAAATCTGGTAATACTGCATCTGTCTTGATCCATGGCGTTTGAGAGAATCTCTGTTCTTCTTAATGGTCGCTTAGATGCTAAATACACCTGGTTGCATACTATCTGGATCGACAGAGCCCTCCCAGGTCCCTCCGAAAAGGAAGAACACATTTCTGTTGCATCCTTAATAGATATTTTTAAAAAAATATGTGTTGAAATCTTCTAAAAACTGTACAGTATGCTTGTAGCTGGTAATCCTCACTTATTGTGGAATCAAGATACAAACGGTTTCGCGAAAATGAAGCCGATCTTAAGGTTAATTTGGCTGGATTACGTTAAGCCATTAAGCAATACGGTCTCCCAACGTAGTGGCTTAATATCTTAATGTAATCCAGCCAAATTAACATGAAGATGCGATTCATTATCGCGATCCCGGTTGTACCTTGATCCCACAATTAATGAGGATTAGCAGCTACAAGAGAACTTCAATTTTTAGATGATGTTACCACAAAATTTTATAAGATATTTTAACTATGTACAGATTAAGCTGCAGTTGTCCACAGAGAAGACTTATCTGTTGCATCCTCCACGACGTACCAGCGAGTCGTTATCTATATCTATTTGGTGTGTGTATGTTGGGGGGGGGGGGGGGGGCGTCAGCGCGGGCGACCGTTACGACGCAGAGTCTGAGTGTTTTGTGTCTCTCGACAGCAACTGAATCTTTGAATGACGTTGCTGTGACGTACGCAAATTCGGCGGGAAACTGCTCGTGCTGACAATCCTTGCTGTTTAGACTGACAACATACGCCCTTTCTGAACTTGCTAGGGATGGTTCTAGTACAACACGTACTCTCCGCCACACGCCGCAGTGTGCGAATCAGGACTGGTATGATGTGGCTCGATGTACTGTTGATGATTGAATATATTTTCTTTGGTCCGTTTAATCGTTTTGTTCGGGCTGAAGCTCATATTTGGGGTTCAACAGATATAAAAAGTTAATGATGTGGCCACAGTTCGACAAGTTTAACTCTTCTGTTATGATAAGATATAAGACTACTTTTTAAAAAAAGAAAAACGGTTTTTCCTATGTAAAACTGAGCAACACAACTAAAAGGTGTTAACACTGAAGAGCAAATTCAGACTATGCAACTTTCTTTGTTCCGTTAAACCTTTAGACCCCTGGAAAACAATGATTTATCCACCTAAGGAAATAATTTTAAATTCTTGTAATAACCTGAACGAGGCAAGGAGTTAATGTATTTAAGTGAAAGTGCCGTGTGAAGGACCTCCAATCAGAATGTTTGTCGGTGGCGCAGAGTGGTGGAAGTGACGCTGGAGAAGGCGTCTGTGTCAGAAGTGGGCGGAAGCCCGCCCGTCTGGCTGGAACGACACTAATTTGTCCTTATGCAGGGTGCAGGCCCGCAAAACCACCTGAATAAGGGGATATACGCCAGCTCATGTGGCCGCATTCAGACGCTGTCTCGACATGCTGCCTTCTTTGAGATGTCCCGTCAAGAGACAAAGGAATTAATGACATTATTTGCCAGTGGGAACTGATAAATCAATGGGGAAATTTTTGCCTAATTGGAGTTCGAAACTGGATATTCTGCTTACGAGGCAGACGTGCTGACCACTGCGCCATCCAGACACAGTGGCATATCAACAGCACGGATTACGCTAGCACGCCTCCCGTCAGACCCAAATTCAACTTACCCACTACTGATCTTGTGCTCCTCGCCCGTTATTCTCATTACTCGCAGTACTTCTGCGATTCCCGTACGAGTTCGCGCGTGATGTGCATCTGCACTGAAGTGTCGGAAAGAACAGACACCACATACATAAGATTACAAGTTATTCCATCTCGCGAAAGTTTGAGCTATAGTGATCAGACAGGTGTTAGTTACGTTGTACAGAGGAAGATAATCACCATCACCACCTTGGAAAACTGCTCACGTAAATTCAAATACTTTCTGGAGGGGTTTTTTTGATTGCTCAAAGAACTGTAGCGATGGTTCGGAGATCCATTTCAGTACCTTGCTGTGTCCATTGAATACAGGGTGCTTCAAAGTCTTTGCCTCAAACATCTAGGGGTAATAGTTCACGCCTTCAGAAACAACTTTTGTTAAGGACAAAATGTTCGCTGATGCTTCCGGGCTAAGCTAGGCGTCCGTTTATGATTGGTTACGCACAGGAGATGCGGCAGACGTCGGCAATCTGTGGCGTGTGTATCCATTGTGTGTCACCTATAATCCTGTAAACTGATAGTGATTTTCAACGAGAATTTAAACAAAGAAATACTCACCCTTTAAACAAAGAATATTTTAAGGCAATCAATGTTAAAGTAGAAGATGAAGAAACTCTTGATCACGCATGTCTCTAAGCAAATCAGAAACTTCAGTTTTGTTCAGCCTACACACTTTCACAGGAAGCATATGGTTGGCTCTGAGCACTATGGGACTTAACAGCTGAGGTCATCAGTCACCTAGAGCTTAGATCTACTTAAACCTAACTAACCTAAGGACATCACACACATCCATGCCCGAGGCAGGATTCGAACCTGCGACCGTAGCAGTCGCGCGGCTCCGGACTGAAGCGCATAGAACCGCTCGGCCACCGCGGCCGGCGCATATGGTTGGATTATAGGCAACACACACTGGATACGCATCCCAAAGAGTGCGTACGCCTTGCTGCCTCTCAGGGGCATAACCAATAATGGACACCTAGCTTCGCCGGGAAGTGTGAGCGAACAATTTGCCTCTAACAAAATTTATTGTCCATGATGCGATTTACCACCCGTAGACGTTTGATGCAAAAACTTTGAAACATCTTGTATAGATCTCCATTCGAAATGTATGGACCATTACATAGCTGATATACTCTCGAATGTCATTGCTAAATACACAAATTCCACTTCTTTACAAACTTTCTTACAAAAGACTTAATGGGAAACAATTTCAGAACATGTGCGGAGCCTGTTGGAATGAACCTTAGTGCCAAGAAGAAGTCGAAACGTAGCCGTCATAACTTCCCTATAGGACTGTGACCAGCTAGTAAACGATAATTTTATCTGACGAAATTCTCTCGAGCTTCCAGCCGCGACAAGTAATTTAAAAACCATTAGCTTTCGGCGGAGTACTCCTCGGACATTTCAAGGGGTGACTCCCTTTTGGTTCTGCTACCCTCCTCATATAGCCGCGCTGCCTTCTGTGACGAAACTGGTGCTCGTTCCAGGTCCATATAAGGTAAGGTGTTTGTTTGTTGCGCGCACGCCGCGCTCGCCACAACCGCCCGTTTACCGGGTCCCAACCCGAGCTTAGATGCAGGCCGCCGTCTTTACTGAGGATGTTGCCACAAATTTTTGTCTCGATCGGTTTTTGTACAACTATTGCTGTTGTTGTGGTCTTCAGTCCTGAGACTGGTTTGATGCAGCTCTCCATGCTACTCTATCCTGTGCAAGCTTCTTCATCTCCCAGTACTTCTGCAACCTACATCCTTCTGAATCTACTTAGTGTATTCATCTCTTGGTCTCCCTCTACGATTTTTACCCTCCACGCTGCCCTCCAATGCTAAATTTCTGATCCCTTGATGCCTCAAAACATGTCCTACCAACCGGTCCCTTCTTTTTGTCAAGTTGTGCCACAAACTCCTCTTCTCCCCAATTCTATTCAATACCTCCTCATTAGTTATGTGATCTACCCATCTAATCTTCAGCATTCTTCTGTAGCACCACATTTCGAAAGCTTCTATTCTCTTCTTGTCCAAACTATTTAACGTCCATGTTTCACTTCCATACATAGCTACACTCCATACAAATACTTTCAGAAATGACTTCCTGACACTTAAATCTATACTCGATATTGACAAATTTCTCTCCTTCAGAAACGCTTTCCTTGCCATTGCCAGTCTACATTTTATATCCTCTCTACTTCGACCATCATCAGTTTTTTACTCCCTAAATAGCAAAACTCCTTTACTACTTTAAGTGTCTCATTTCCTAATCCAATTCCCTCAGCATCACCCGATTTAATTTGACTACATTCCATTATCCTCGTTTTGCTTTTGTTGATGTTCATCTTATATCCTCCCTTCAAGACACTGTCCATTCCATTCAACTGCTCTTCCAAGTCCTTTGCTGTCTCTGACAGAATTACAATGTCATCGGCGAACCTCAAAGTTTTTATTTCATCTCCATGAATTTTAATACCTACTCCGAATTTTTCTTTTGTTTCCTTTACTGATTGCTCAATATACAGATTGAATAACATCGGGGAGAGGCTACAACCCTGTCTCACTCCCTTCCCAACCACTGCTTCCCTTTCATGCCCCTCGACTCTTATAACTGCCATCTGGTTTCTGTACAAATTGTAAATAGCCTTTCGCTCCCTGTATTTTACCCCTACCACCTTTAGAATTTGAAAGAGAGTATTCCAGTTAACATTGTCAAAAGTTTTCTCTAAGTCTACAACCGCTAGAAACGTAGGTTTGCCTTTTCGTAATCTTTCTTCTAAGATAAGTCGTAAGGTTAGTATTGCCTCGCGTGTTCCAACATTTCTACGGAATCGAAACGGATCTCCCCGAGGTACACTTCTACCAGTTTTTCCATTCGTCTGTAAATAATTCGTGTTAGTATTTTGCAGCTGTGACTTATTAAACTGATAGTTCGATAATTTTCACATCTGTCAACACCTGCTTTCTTTGGGATTGGAATTATTATATTCTTCTTGAAGTCTGAGGATATTTCGCCTGTCTCATACATCTTGCTCACCAGATGGTAGAGTTTTGTCATGACTGGCTCTCCCGAGGCCGTCAGTAGTTCTAATGGAATGTTGTCAACTCCCGGGGCCTTGTTTCGACTAAGGTCTTTCAGTGCTCTGTCAAACTCTTCACGCAGTATCTTATCACCCATTTCGTCTTCATCTACATCCTCTTCCATTTGCATAATATTGTCCTCAAGTACATCGCCCTTGTATAAACCCTCTATATACTCCTTCCACCTTTCTGCCTTCCCTTCTTTGCTTAGAACTGGGTTTCCATCTGAGCTCTTGATGATCATACAAGTGGTTCTCTTCTCTCCAAAGGTCTCTTTAATTTTCCTGTAGGCAGTATCTATCTTACCCCTAGTGAGATAAGCCTCTACATCCTTACACTTGTCCTCTAGCCATCCCTGCTTAGCCATTTCGCACAACCTGTCGATCTCATTTTTGAGACGTTTGTATTCCTTTTTGCCTGCTTCATTTACTGCATTTTTATATTTTCTCCTTTCATCAATTAAAGTCAATATTTCTTTGTTGCCCAAGGATTTCTATTAGCCCTCGTCTTTTTACCTACTTGATCGTCTGCTGCCTTCACTACTTCATCCCTCAGAGCTACCCATTCTTCTTCTACTGTATTTCTTTCCCCCATTCCTGTCAATTGTTCTCTTATGCTCTCCCTGAAACTCTGTACAACCTCTGGTTTAGTCAGTCTGTCCAGGTCCCATCTCCTTAAATTAGCACCTTTTTGTAGTTTCTTCAGTTTTAATCTACAGCTCATAACCAATAGATTGTGGTCAGAATCCACATCTGCCCCTGGAAATGTTTTACAATTTAAAACCTGGTTCCTAAATCTCTGTCTTACCATTATATAATCTATCTGATACCTTTTAGTATCTCCAGGATTCTTCCATGTATAAAACCTTCTTTTATGATTCTTGAACCAAGTGTTAGCTATGATTAAGTTATGCCCTGTGCAAAATTCTACCAGACGGCTTCCTCTTTCATTTCTTCCCCCCAATCCATATTCACCTACTATGTTTCCTTCCCTCCCTTTTCCTACTCTCGAATTCCAGTCACCCATGACTATTAAATTTTCGTCTCCCTTCACTACCTGAATAATTTCTTTTATCTCATCATACATTTCATCAATTTCTTCATCATCTGCAGAGCTAGTTGGCATATAAACTTGCACTACTGTAGTAGGCATGGGCTTTGTGTCTATCTTGGCCACAATAATGCGTTCACTATGCTAACCCTGTATTCACCTGACTAAAAGTCTTGTTGCTCCTGCCACCGAACTTCACTAATTCCCACTATATCTAACTTTAACCTATCCATTTCCCTTTTTAAATTTTCTAACCTACCTGCCCGATTAAGGGATCTGACACTCCACGCTCCGATCCGTAGAACGCCAGTTTTCTCTCTCCTGATAACGACGTCCTCCTGAGTAGTCCCCGCCCGGAGATCCGAATGGGGGACTATTTTACCTCCGGAATATTTTACCCAAGAGGACGCCATCATCATTTAATCATACAGTAAAGCTGCATGCCCTCGGGAAAAATTACGGCTGTAGTTTCCCCTTGCTTTCAGCCGTTCGCAGTACCAGCACAGCAAGGCCGTTTTGGTTAATGTTACAAGGCCAGATCAGTCAATCATCCAGACTGTTGCCCCTGCAACTACTGAAAAGGCTGCTGCCCCTCTTCAGGAACCACACGTTTGTCTGGCCTCTCAACAGATACCCCTCCGTTGTGGTTGCACCTACGGTACGGCCATCTGTATCGCTGAGGCACGCAAGCCTCTCCACCAACGGCAAGGTCCATGATGGGCAGAAACTATTAGCCCGTGTAATACCGAATGTCGCGTCAAATGTAATACGATGTCTGTTTTCTATAGCATGCGCTGCTACCGCTTATTTCTCAGGGTACTGAAGGCGAAAGCCTCTCTCGTGTTCTACACACTAGTACACAACCTGTCCAGCATATAAAACTGTCTACACCCAATGATATTTTATATTCTCCTAGCGTTCTGAGGCCTACATCATCTTTCAAAGGCCTCATGAGTTGTCGAATTTTAGCTGGAGTCCTAAAGGTCGAATCGATTTTATGCTTCTGTAAGAGCCGAGAAATCTTTCCTGTTACTGAGTCACAGACCGCCAAAAACGTAAGCTTCTTCGAGCCCTCCTCTGGGTCCTTTTGCTTAGGTGTTTTTCGAAAGTTGGCTTCCGAAATCTGGTGGTTGTTGTAGTCGTTTCCTTGAATACTTTCCGTACGTGACACAGTTCCTTTGGCAGGTTTTCAGTTTCTGAGACGGCTTCCGCTCAGTGCACCAAGGTCGCGATGGATGGTGATAGCGTGCAGGTGTCGGTCCGTGTGGATAAGTTTGCGGTAAACACTGTGGCTGAGACACGAATTTGCTTTACAGCGGACGAGGAAGACAAGGATCGGCAAGACACCATCTATCTCCACTTGGACGTTGTCATGGATATTGTTGATGTAGTCCAAGAATTCTCACAGCTTTTTACGTCCATGAGAACAGACAGCGAACACGTCGACGCTTTGGAAGAGCCGTGTCCAGGGCGAAGTCATTAAAGATCTCCATAAACAGGTCGGCTGTAACTATAGCTAATGGGTCCTCCATAGCGCTTGTGCTAGCACCAGTGATGTCACAGAAGCCAGCGTGTTTGTATAAGGACAGTAGCAGCAACCAAAAGACAGTCACCACTTGACAATGTCCGAGGAGTACTCGGCCGACACTTCGTGCATTTTGAACACTTGAAGTGGCTGGAAGCTCGAGAGAATTTTATCACTACATATCGCCGCGAAACCATGCATTCGTATTTAGCTTGATCGACTGCCATACATTGTTTTTTTATTTAACTAACCCTGCCAGATTAATTACATAAAATACTATAGTCACACACAGATTACTTCAACATTTTTGGTCCGAGTATGCGTTAGATACTAACCTCAGTAGACAATATTTGCAGTGCTTTGTGCTAATGTTAACTTGGCCTGGCTTTTTCCGTCAGGTTGAGTCCTCTCGCAGTATTGTTGTTCCAAGTGTTGCGCTAAGTGCTCATGTTAATCTGGAGTACTGGCATCAATATAACAAGCTTTACTTTGTGACAAGTCAGCGTTATGCGTCAGAGCCAAAAGTGAGGGCTGGAGGGGTCCAATAGAGTGCGAAAGTAAGAATGGCCGCGCCCCAGTCCAGCCTGTTGCCAGGGGTGGAAAATTCTTGCAGCAAGAATAGTTTTTTATAGCCTCCTTCGGTAGCAGTGACTCTGAAGAGCCTGCTGTTCATGTAACAATCTTATCGTCAATAATTTTTAGTTTGGACCATAGAGGCGTTATGATACTGAATATGGCTCAGTATCATAACCAAAGCTAAGTTCATTTGGTGAACTATCAACGCA
The DNA here is from genome assembly GCF_023864345.2 of Schistocerca serialis cubense. NCBI lineage: Eukaryota > Metazoa > Arthropoda > Insecta > Orthoptera > Acrididae > Schistocerca > Schistocerca serialis. The sequence goes on along the minus strand of NC_064641.1, from coordinate 247,004,928 downwards.
TCCATAGTAAGAAGAGAGTTTATTAACATTTTATTGCTCGGTAAAGCCAGAAAATGGACAGTACTGGGAGCTGTGTCCCAGTACTGTTCAGTCCCTGTGTCAGACCCTCATTGATAAATACTGTCGCGACAAAAACAAAGCCAAGCAGTATTGTTACAGGGTTTTGTATGCTGATGGTTTCGACTCTCCATCTAACCACTCAGATTCAGTAGCCCAGCCGTTACTGTCAATAAATCAGGCTAAAGCCACGATGATACGTTGGAAGTTTTCGCAGCCAATGGCCTTCTCCAGCGCTGTCTAGTCCGTTGTGCTCAGTTTTCAATCATTCTGTCGTCGACGCGACGTCGTATCCTTAGTTCCCTTCAGAGACTACCGACCTGTTCCTGTGGATCTGTCCAATAATCTTCCGAAACACATTTCTTGCCGTACCTGGGAACAGCAGTGTCCAAATGGCCATTTACTGGTAACTGCTAATTAACTGGGAAAGCCAACGCTTCTCTCTCTCTCTCTCTCTCTCTCTCTCTCTCTCTCTCTATCAAGATAACATCAAACGGTGCATAACAACCAGAACGAGTGGCTAAAATACGAGGGCAGTTCAATAAGTAATGCAACACATTTTTTTTCTGAAACAGGGGTTGTTTTATTCAGCATTGAAATACACCAGTTTATTCCCCAATCTTTTAGCTACACAACACTATTTTTCAACGTAATCTCCATTCAATGCTACGGCCTTACGCCACCTTGAAATGAGGGCCTGTATGCCTGCGCGATACCATTCCACTGGTCGATGTCGGAGCCAACGTCGTACTGCATCAATAACTTCTTCATCATCCGCGTAGTGCCTCCCACGGATTGCGTCCTTCATTGGGCCAAACATATGGAAATCCGAAGGTGCGAGATCGGGGTTGTAGGGTGCATGAGGGAGAACAGTCCACTGAAGTTTTGTGAGCTCCTCTCGGGTGCGAAGACTTGTGTGAGGTCTTGCGTTGTCATGAAGAAGGAGAAGTTCGTTCAGATTTTTGTGCCTACGAACACACTGAAGTCGTTTCTTCAATTTCTGAAGAGTAGCACAATACACTTCAGAGTTGATCGTTTGACCATGGGGAAGGACATCGAACAGAATAACCCCTTCAGCGTCTCAGAAGACTGTAACCATGACTTTACCGGCTGAGGGTATGGCTTTAAACTTTTTCTTGGTAGGGGAGTGGGTGTGGCGCCACTCCATTGATTGCCGTTTTGTTTCAGGTTCGAAGTGATGAACCCATGTTTCATCGCCTGTAACAATCTTTGAAAAGAAATTGTCACCCTCAGCCACATGACGAGCAAGCAATTCCGCACAGATGGTTCTCCTTTGCTCTTTATGGTGTTCGGTTAGACAACGAGGGACCCAGCGGGAACAAACCTTTGAATATCCCAACTGGTGAACAATTGTGACAGCACTACCAACAGAGATGTCAAGTTGAGCACTGAGTTGATTGATGGTGATCCGTCGATCATCTCGAACGAGTGTGTTCGCACGCTCCGCCATTGCAGGAGTCACAGCTGTGCACGGCCGGCCGCACGCGGGAGATCAGACAGTCTTGCTTGACCTTGCGGCGATGATGACACACGCTTTGCCCAACGACTCACCGTGCTTTTGTCCACTGCCAGATCACCGTAGACATTCTGCAAGCGCCTATGAATATCTGAGATGCCCTAGTTTACCGCCAAAAGAAACTCGATCACTGCCCGTTGTTTGCAACGCACATCCGTTACAGACGCCATTTTAACAGCTCCGTACAGCGCTGCCACCTGTCGGAAGTCAATGGGACTATACGAGACGAAGCGGGAATATCTGAAAATATTCCACAAGAAATTTCCGGTTTTTTCAACCAAAATTGGCCGAGAAAAAAATGTGTTGCATTACTTATTGAACTGCCATCGTACAGATGACTTCTAGTAGTGTTCTGAAAATGAAATGATCGTATGGCATTGTTGGGCGGGAGGCCCCATTCGGGGGAGTTCGGCCGCCATATTGCAAGTCCTTTTTAGTTGGCGCCACTTCGGCGACTTGCCTGTCAATGATGATGAAATGATGATGAAGGACACACAACACCCAGTCCCTGCCAGAAATCGAATCCGGGCCCCATGCGTGGTAGGTGGTAACGCTACCGCTACGCTACAGAGGCGGACTAGTAGTGTTCTGAGGGATGGGACATTCCCGTCTTGACCTACCACGCCATTCGACATAATCACTATCTACGCTTACAAAGTACTGACATTAATTTTCTCTCTCCTATTCCCGAAAGTAAAACTACTTGTGTTAACGTTCAGAGGCCTTTGTTTCATGCCTAACACAGTTTCCTTTCAATTTTCGGTAATTTTTCCAAGTACTGATTGTGCGAATAAAATCCACGATGGCTCAAATACGGCTACTGGCACGCAGAGCCCTCATTCGGGAATGTGCGCCAGAGGTGGTTATGGTTTACATCTGAGAGGTACGTGGCGGCATATTTCCGTAAATTTTGAAGTGTTTTTTGTTTTCGGCGCGAGTGTCTCGTCACATCTCCATGAGGGGGCTGCTGTCCAGGGCGTAAGTTTATATTCCAGTGGGTCAGTTTATCGCAAATTTTATTTTGATATTTTTTGTTTGTTTTTAGTGATTCTTTACAATTATTACTGACCCACAAAAATTTAATTAGTACTGCCCTTTCGTGGTACTTGCATCCTGTAACGACATCTTCGCGACGGGACTCTTCCTTACCGTGGATGTGCTTATTTCAGCTCCGTATCTCATGCACAGCAAGGGGCAAAGCTGGTTATCAGTTCCTCAACTGTCACATCCGCTATGTGGTGACTTCGATTTTCCTGGCAAATGACTGTTTATTACCATTGCGCTCTTACCGCCTTTCCTAGCAAATAACTGCTGTTTATTACCATTGCAGCTCTTACCGCCTTGCAGGCAGGCCTTATTTTACCATCTAAACTTTTCTGAATACTCAAAAGCAATTTGGAAACTACCAAAAAACTCATTCAACCACAATTTTTAACGCATTCGAAACGAGCTCTTGCGCGAAATGTTGCAATAAATGTTTCACGTACTGGAAATAGCTCAAACACCCTCACCCCCTCCCCCTCCTCTTCAACTAGAAGGTATAGCAGTACCCCATTCCTTTTTAACCACTTACTTGATCTGGTAAGTTAATTCAGTTGTTTCTGTATCTACAATGAAAATTATTTTCGTAGTTCTGAAAAAGATATACAGATTTTGCAAATGTAACTATAGTAAACGTTTGTCATTACTGTATCAACAGGGGAGCAGTGCTGCTAGCGCCACTGTGACCTGCGCTGCCCTTCCTGGCATTGGCCAACCCTTGGACCATAGATGACATGGACCACACATTAAGACATTATACCGAAACGACATCTCGGTCATCCGACAGGAGGAATTACTTCGCAGGCCGGTTATTCAATACACTCCAACATTTTTTTAAACTTTTGACGAGTTTTTTTTACTATAACAGTAAAGTCTTGTGTGACGTTAAAATGTGCAGAAAAATGTGAAATAAAGTAACATTCTGTAGCACACAAAGGCTGTTTTCGAATTAAAAAATTTTCGAAGGTTTTTTTCGAGATCAAAACATACACAGACTGAAGCTAAGGAGGTATATCATTACTGAGTGAATGTGAATGACCTATTTGGGGGTGTTTGTGTATTGTTGATACGTATTTCATTACACTGGTCATTACGCATATGGTATATCTCAAATATACGAACGGAAATTTATCGGAAGCAAACAAACCACTGTGGTGCAGGATTTTGTTTTACTTTCCTCTGCATTTAGCACCTAAAGAATAACGAAGGAGAAACTGGCAATTCAGAGAAATGCATACCTTCATTTTCTGCATCGAAAAATGAAGTGTAAGACACATTTACTGGTAGTTTTGGCGTGATAGATGTCATTTCTGTTTATAACACAAAACTCATCTCACACGAATTTTGAAATATCAACTGAGACCTAAATGCTTCCAGCCAAACTAACATTTTCCCTTCCACTCCCGTGGAAGCGATGAACCAAATAATGCACAGTATAGCAACAAAGGGGACTTTACTGAAGAAAACATTTCAGAAGCTTGCAGAACATCACACAAAGGAAGAACTGTAAACGCAATGTTTCCAACGTTGTTTATTACGCTTTCAACGACAGAAACATCACGATAATACAGGAAATCCGCAGATACTACATTAACTATAGTGCTACACATGTGGTACTAATGCAGTAGGTTATTCAGTTCATATCATTAATGCTTTGGTTTCAGTTGTTAATGAGAAAAATTGTAGCTGCTCGTTTCGCACAGCACTTAATGGCAGTGACTAGGCTTTATTCCACTCAGGATCTGACTTAGTTGGTTTCAAAACTCGACACGGCAGAGGTAAGTGCTTAAGTAGTCTATACGCACATATGGTCTAAGCCAGGGCCCAAGCCTGCGCCCCTGTATACGCTCAGCCTCACGCCCGCCCATGAACTTTGAAAAAGATCACAAAAAAAGACGTGCGACTATCTGCTGTGGAAGACGGAGGTCATTAGGGAGCACAGAAGAAGCGAAGACGAATGGAAGGAGTGTAGAGGGAGGGATGGAGGGAGGGACTGCAGTGTTTTTGAGATACCGAGCGTTCCGAGCGTGCTGAAGGAAAACAAAGGAGTTGAATTGAGAAGCCATCGGATTTATGCTGGATTTCTCTTTGAACGACTCCTCTGCACTAGTTTCAAAGAACGTAATTTTGTGTCGCGAAAACTGCAAAGGCTTCGCTTTTGCCGTCTATAGAACCCTGGAATGTCTTTCGCTATTCCAATAATTCTCGATGCGCAAAGATCTGTAAGGAAAGAGAAAATATTTCCTGTACCCTAAGAACGGGTAAAATGCCAATAACATGAAAATAACTTGGCACACCATTTATCTCGGATAGAAGATCTTTTGATATAAAGCGAATGGCGCTGATTAAATATGTTTTAAATTACGTTATATTAAAAGAATTCTGAAGTAATGCGATTATACTGAGACAGAAGGCTTGATCTGTCGGGTCCAGAGCAGATGATGTCCTGCCCTTTCCGTTAACATAGCCAACTGTGAATTAACCACCAGCATAAACACGAATATTTATAACACGCAAATTACATGAAAATGTGTAGGCATTCCCTATTTCTTTCTTTTATGTAACGAGCATACAAATTCCTACTTGTGTCTTAAATGGATTGTTTGACGCTTATTTATTTACTTCTACATTAGCTGAGAATAGCTCAAGTTGTCATACTTCTGTCCTGTACATAATCGAAATTTATAATAATTTGAATGACTTGTGACGTATTTGCTTTAAGCTTCCAACTATCACTGCAACGCGGAGAGTATATCCATTCACGGATACAAGGATAATTTTTTTAAGAGTGCCCGTGTGATTTTTAACTGGTCAGATCTTTTATGCATGTCAGCTTAATGACTGGTATCCAAAGCTCCGCAGAAATTTTTAGATTCCTAGGTGAAAACAAACTCTATGAGTACTATCTTCTTGAAAGATGTATTTTTTGTAGATTGCAGGTCAGTTTTCGGCATCTCTGTGAAGCTATTCCGCGAGTCAACCAAACCTATGCTACTTTCTGGGCACGCTTAAAGTCTTCTTTAGATGAAGTACGCGGCTACCTCTCTCAAAGAATTGTGTTTCAATATAAACCATACGACCGTTCTATTCCTCCTAGACACGATGCAGTTTCTCACTATTCTACTAACGAACTGAAGTGTACCACTTCGTTTACCCTTAAGAACGTGATTTTACCATTCACAATTTGCACTTGCTGATTTTTTACGGTTTTTGTAACACAGGGCTGATTCTGTCCTCTCATTAATCCCGTTGTTAAAGGTCCCAATATTTTCTACATTTCGGGAACAGCCCCACTTCATATACGATCTTTTCTCGAGCCAGTTGTTATTCTTTGTTCAATCACACGGTTTTTTCAAAATAAAATTCATTCGTCACTTGCACAATTACAAAGTTCATTTCGCTTATTATTATTATTATTATTATTATTATTATTATTATTATCATATTCTTACTATTCAAGCGAAATAAATTTCCCCAATTTCAGCAACTGCCTATTGAATTTTATTCTAAAGTATGCACTACATTTGCTGAGAAAATGACACCTACGAATAAAATCACCAAACATACAGCACTGGTTTTCCTGTAACTGAACATTCCCAACAACACACTTCTAGTATTGAAGTGCGCATGCCGTATAACATTCTTATGCATATACATCTGTATATCGCTAAACACTTCATGGGTATGACGGATGGTCCTTGCATACCACTGCCGCATACCGCATTTGCGAATGACCTGCGGGAGTAACAGTTGTTAGTAAGGTTCTGTGTAACCTCGAATATCTGTAATTCTTACCGAGGTACATGTAGAAGGAAGCAGTGTACTGGTCGACATTTCTAGGAACGTACGCTCTCGGAATATTAACAGTAAACCTCACTGTGATATAGAACGCCTCTCTTGCATCGTCTGCCATTGAGGTTGGATGAGCATCTACGTGACGGTTTACGCTTCTTATATGAACCTGTGACAAATCGCACTGCTACTCTTAGGTTCTTCTCCATTTCCTCTATCAGTCCTATCTGCATCGGATCCCAGACCGACACCCAATGTCAAGTTTTGGTCGAACGAGGGTTTTATAAGTTATCTCCTTTCTGTGTGGACAGCACTTCCTGAGAATTCTTCCAATGAATGTTAGTCTAGCATCTTACCTACGTATTGTTTTATGTGGCCGCTCAGATACTTAAAGGTTGTGACTGCTACCAGAGATTGTTCTGAAATCATATAAGCATACAATAATGGATTTTTCTGTCTGCATTAGCACTACGTTACGTTTCTTTATGATGAGGGTCAATGGCGACCCTCCGCACCAAGCGTCGCTCCTCAGCAGGCCTTCCTGCATTTCGCTCCGATTTTCAAGCTTTGCCATCTCTCTGCATACAACAAAAACATCCGTGAAAGCTTTATGAAACTTCAATTACGTTATCCAGCCGCGTGGGATTAGCCGAGCGGTCTCAGTCATGGACTGTGTGGCTAGTCTCGGCGGAGGTTCGAGTCCTCCCTCGGGCATGGGTGTGTGTGTTAGGATAATTTAGGTTAAGTAGTGTGTAAGCTTAGGGTCCGATGACCTTAGCAGTTAAGTCCCATAAGATTTCACACACATTTGAACGTTATCCAGTAAGTCATTTACAGCGTCCAGTCACATTAATGTGATCACATGCCAATAGCCAGCTTAACCACCTTTTTCAGCGCGGACCACTGCGAGACGTGCAGGAAGGGAGCCGATAAGGTTCTGGAAGGTACCGGCAGGAATATGCAGCCAAGCCGACTCCAGCGCCGTGGCCAGCTGCGCTAGGTTTCTCGTTTGAGGATCCGTGGCGCAATATCCGATCGAGGTGAGCCCACAAAATCTCGACTGGTTTTAAACAGGGGCAGTTTGGTGGCCAGGGGAGTACGGTGATCTAATTTTGGTGCTCTTCGAACCACGCATGTGCACTGCGAACTCTGTGGCACGCTGCATTGTCCTGCTGATAGAAGCCATCGTGCCGAAGAGAAATAAACTGCATGTCGGGGTAGACGTGCTCCCCAAGAATATTTGTGTTGGTCTATTGTGCCTTCCAGAATGACGAGATCACCCAGAGAATGCTACGAACACAACTGCCCAGACCATCTGTCGGACTGAGCATAAAATGTGATTCACATGAAAAAGCCACCTGTCGCCACTCAGTGTACGTCCGATTATAGCATTGGCGTTCGAATTCCAGCCTTCGTCGCCGATGAACAGCAGTCAGGATGGGTGCATGAACCAGGCACCTGCTGCAAAGCTCCATACGCAGCAACGTTCGCTGAACAGTCGCCGGAGGCACACTGTTGGTAGCCGTCTGGTTCATTTGGGTGGCCAGATGCTCAACAGTTGCACGACCACGCGCTCGTACACATATCCACAGCCGTCATTCCCTTGTCGTCTATGACCCGTGGTGTGTCACTGTTGTCTCGGCGCTGGTTTTGGGGAGCGTCATTTTGCAATGCACAGTATCTTTTCCCAAACTTAGCCTTTTCCCAAATGCTTCCAGCCTTACCCGAAAGCCAATGATCATGTCCTTATGGACGTCTGATAAGTCGCTCCGTTTCCGGATTACGACAACGACTGCACTGTTTCCCGCGCCTCCCCCCCCCCCCGCCCCCCCCCCCCCCTGACACGCTTCATATACCCACCACTACTAGTGCTGCCACCTGCCGTGCGTGTGTGGATATTGCACGCTGACGTCGAACATAGGCGGTGGTCACATTAACGTGACTGGACCGCATAAGAGTACATATTGGGAAATGCAGTGGTCTTAGAATCATGCCGTACTCCTGATGTTCTTTTACATCTGAAGATTCTCTCTGATAAGAATAATATGTTGTTTTCTGTTTGACAGGACTTCTTCGATACAATGATAAAAGTAATCTGATATTCCGTACGCTTGTACTTTGTTCATCAGGCGGCTGTGTGAAACTGAATCGAACGCCTTGTTGAAGTCATAGAGCATGGGATCTACCTGGGAGTCAATACTTCCTGCTTTCTGTATCACGTGAACAAATATAAAAACCTGGGTTTCACACGGTCGCAGTTTTCGGAATTTATGGTGATCGATTTATGTTACACAATACTGCTGATCCAGTGATGTCGCAAACGCTTTCCGATGGGCACCTTCTTTCCCGTTGTTCATGATAAAAACTCGATGATGTTAGTGGGGCAGGAATGAAGTGGCAGCTAAGAGCTTACAATGAGAGTAATTTTTACCTCTCTTACGTTAGTCGAAATTGGAGAGTCACGTGGAAGCTGGAGCTGAAGCCATGAGGTAACGTAATTCCCCCGGAAAGCAATGCGCCATTAGAAATAAATTGCGTCGTATTCCTTCAATTGAAATGTAATAGACAATGGCGCCCAGTTTGGTTAGGTATTCAATGTAGTTCCGCGTTGTCGCTTAGTGAACAAGGTAAGATGTGACTAGCTTTCTCATTCTACGTAGGGCTTCTTAGCACAAAGAATTCAACACGTTGCTCTAATCACGGAGAAATCGTCAGGCTAAAAGTAACTTCGAGTGTACCGCAAATGATGTGGTGGATGGAGTTAGAAGTTCCGTGAGGCTCTCCGCACATGATGCTGTTGTGTGTAGGAAAGACGGAATGCTAGTTAGGTTTAAGTAGTTCTAAGTTCTAGGGGACTGATGACCATAGATGTTAAGTCCCATAGTGCTCAGAGCCATTTGAACCAAAGACGGAAGGCCAGACAATTGAGGCAACATGTAATACGACATGCAAAGGACAACGCTTGGTGCAGGACTCTCAGTTGACCCTCAACGCTAAATTGTGTAACATATTACGATGGAATGGGCGGAAAGAACTGTTACTGTCGCACTGGTGGTAAATCACTGGAAATAGTAATAATCTCTCAATACCTAGGGCTATCAAACATGAATGTTCCACACCAAAGTGCTTTGGAAGAATCCTAACGACGTGCAATTCACCCTTGAAAGAAGTAGTGTACAGGCCTCATCCGATCGATAACTGCGTCTTGCTCGTCAGTCTAGGAGCCTTGAAGACAGAAAATATAGAAATAATGGCGGCGCGTTTGGTCACAGGTACAAGTAATAAGAGTGAGATGGTCAGGGTGCTCATCAAACTCTTTTGGTAGATGTTGTTCAGAGGGAAGTTCTGCTTAACGTAGCGTACGTTCCAAGAAGAACCAGGCAACATGTTACTTTCTCCCGCACACATCTCGCGAATCGACCATGACAGGAATAATGAAATGACATCGAACACCCACGGGTGTTTATCGATAGTCAGTCTTGCCAAGTACAAGGGATCAGGAAAAAGGAAGAGGGTGACGACAGTGGAAGCCCAAGAACCCGGCGCAGCAACCTGCAAGGTGGCTTGTGGAGTACACATGTAGATGGTGGTTGCTGCGTCTGATGCGACGCCCGGGCTAGCGTCGTCAGTCCGTAAGGTGGCTGTTAAACGGAGACAGAACAACGAATGCCTGTCGACGTCGTCGGTAATGCCGGTGAGACTTTCATCTATTTCCATCAGCTCTCCTATCTTTCTCTTGCTTTTAGCAAGTTTGCAGCTTTTTGAAACGATTAGCAATCCAGGACAGTATCTGTATTTTGAGATAAGGAGTAATGTTACTCTGAATTGCAATTTATTTTTACGTTTAAAAGAAGACATTTATTCAATGTTTTCACGAGAAATAAGTCATTACTGATTTACGCATAACTCAAGTGAAGGAATTTAGAGCATTTTCACTGCTTTTACAATTACAAAAAAATTACAGTGGTGGTTAAGTACACTAAAACTATACTAATATAAATATCATAGAGAAAATCTTGTCCTGAGTTGAAAACATTACGCGGATTTTACAAACAGTACATTTTTAGAGCCTTAATAACAAGGAGACGGCACGGCCGTGGGGTCCGGGATTTGTCCGAAATTTTGTGTGGTGAAAGAGGACCCCTAACACCTCACGTGGTTAAAATATTAGGACGCACTACTCGGAAAATCCCGAGAAAAATCGATCCAAAGTTTCTTAGGTGCCTTATGAGTATAAAATGTTAGTCCATTGTCGAGCCGCCGTCTGGCCTACATGGTTAGCGGTCGGACCCTTACGCCAGCGGTCTCGGGTTCGATTCCTCCTCTGGCACTTTTTTATGTATGTAATTAGAAAGAAGACGTGAATTTTTCATAATAATGACAATTAGATGTGTGTTAATTAACATACATTTGATGGCTCTTATACTTAAATGACATAGGTACACAAACTGAAAGGAAAAAACGAAGAAATAACGACCGAAACGAGACTCGATCCAGTGATCCAGCGATTATCAGTCTTTATAAATTTTACATTTAGCAGAAATGCTCGTAAAACGTACACTTTTGCTTAAATACTTGCATCAACATGGAGTCTAACCCAGACCACCTACGTGGCAAGTAAGCCTTCTACCACAGTACCACATTGATTGCTGAAATATCGAGCTTAGATTAAGGCACTTGGAACACTTCAAGCTCCTATTCCACTTCTTCTTCCTAGTCGATCTTCTACATTCATCCTTCATCACGACCGCTGACTCCGACGGTCGTACACAGATTATGCAATTCCACCCGCATACAGATCGCACTGCGGAACTGGCGAGACCGTATGGTCAACGTATCCAAAATAAAGTATTTTGCTTTTAGTTGTGGTAAGGAATAGTCCCCTCTTACCTACCAACGCTAGTGAGTTTTGTGCAAAATGGAAACATGTTGGAGTTCGGCGCTCAACAGAGTACCAGACCGAAAAGCTCCTGTCGCAGGTTCGAATCCTGTCTCGGGCAAGGATGTGTGTTATGTCCTTTGGTTAGTTAGGTTTAATTAGTTCTAAGTTCTAGGCGACTGATGACCTCAGAAGTTAAGACGAAAAGTGCTCAGAGCCATTTGAACCAGACCGAAAAAAGGCAACGTGTAGTTCTGCAAACGGTACGTTCGGGGAGTAATCAAAAAGTTTCAATCACCACTTCGAAAAATAAACTTACTTTGCATGTCTTTAGTCCTCGTATGTACTGAAATCTCCGCAACACAGTCCCGTGCACGTGTGTTGAGGCGACAAATAAAAATGGCGCAGCATATTGAGAAATTGGAGAATCGTGCTATAATTAGTTTTCTGCATTTGAAGGGAACAACGTTCCAACAATTCATGAAGAGTTGGTGAAAGAGTAAGACAACAATGCATAATTTGCGGTACAGTGTTTAGATGAGATACACTCCTGGAAATTGAAATAAGAACACCGTGAATTCATTGTCCCAGGAAGGGGAAACTTTATTGACACATTCCTGGGGTCAGATACATCACATGATCACACTGACAGAACCACAGGCACATAGACACAGGCAACAGAGCATGCACAATGTCGGCACTAGTACAGTGTATATCCACCTTTCGCAGCAATGCAGGCTGCTAGTCTCCCATGGAGACGATCGTAGAGATGCTGGATGTAGTCCTGTGGAACGGCTTGCCATGCCATTTCCACCTGGCGCCTCAGTTGGACCAGCGTTCGTGCTGGACGTGCAGACCGCGTGAGACGACGCTTCATCCAGTCCCAAACATGCTCAATGGGGGACAGATCCGGAGATCTTGCTGGCCAGGGTAGTTGACTTACACCTTCTAGAGCACGTTGGATGGCACGGGATACATGCGGACGTGCATTGTCCTGTTGGAACAGCAAGTTCCCTTGCCGGTCTAGGAATGGTAGAACGATGGGTTCGATGACGGTTTGGATGTACCGTGCACTATTCAGTGTCCCCTCGACGATCACCAGTTGGGTACGGCCACTGTAGGAGATCGCTCCCCACACCATGATGCCGGGTGTTGGCCCTGTGTGCCTCGGTCGTATGCAGTCCTGATTGTAGCGCTCACCTGCACGGCGCCAAACACGCATACGACCATCATTGGCACCAAGGCAGATGCGACTCTCATCGCTGAAGACGACACGTCTCCATTCGTCCCTCCATTCACGCCTGTCGCGACACCACTGGAGGCGGGCTGCACGATGTTGGGGCGTGAGCGGAAGACGGCCTAACGGTGTGCGGGACCGTAGCCCAGCTTCATGGAGACGGTTGCGAATGGTCCTCGCCGATACCCCAGGAGCAACAGTGTCCCTAATTTGCTGGTAAGTGGCGGTGCGGTCCCCTACGGCACTGTGTAGGATCCTACGGTCTTGGCGTGCATCCGTGCGTCGCTGCGGTCCGGTCCCAGATCGACGGGCACGTCCACCTTCCGCCGACCACTGGCGACAACATCGATGTACTGTGGAGACCTCACGCCCCACGTGTTGAGCAATTCGGCGGTACGTCCACCCGGCCTCCCGCATGCCCACTATACGCCCTCGCTCAAAGTCCGTCAACTGCACATACGGTTCACGTCCACGCTGTCGTGGCATGCTACCAGTGTTAAAGACTGCGATGGAGCTCCGTATGCCATGGCAAACTGGCTGACACTGACGGCGGCGGTGCACAAATGCTGCGCAATTAGCGCCATTCGACGGCCAACACCGCGGTTCCTGGTGTGTCCGCTGTGCCGTGCTTGTGATCATTGCTTGTACAGCCCTCTCGCAGTGTCCGGAGCAAGTATGGTGGGTCTGACACACCGGTGTCAATGTGTTCTTTTTTCCATTTCCAGGAGTGTAGATGCTCCCAGTATAGTCAAACAAGTCCGAATGACGAAGAAGGTTGCAGCACACCATTTTGCTGAGGAAAACCGCGAATCGTAACAGAGATGTAGAGAGTCTGGTGCCCGAAGACCGGCGTACGACAATCAAAGCGATAGTGGAAAAATTGAAAATCAATCATGGGTTACTTTTCAATATCTTGCATCATATATGACTGAAGTCTTGGTCCGATGGTTCCGGGGCTGCCAACTCCCACTGAAGAAGCCCGCTGAACGTTGAAAATGCCGGAGGCCCAACCGTCATTGGTCAAGGCGATGCTGAATATGTTATGGGATTGCACAGATTATGCACGTTAGGTGCAGCTCGTCTTAGAAACATACTCTTTGAATCGAAAAAGTTTAGAGACAGCGTAAAAAATAGAGAAGAAAGAGATAGTGCTTTTAATGCTTCGAATGTTCTACACACCCTCCTCCAGCATGATTGCAAATGCAACGCACAGAGCGTTCGCATAACGAGGTGAATCAATCAGACAACTCCTTCTTTGGGAAGCTAGTCAACCTGCGCGTCACATTTGCTTGAATGTCAGTTATGTTGTCAAAGCATTGACCCTTGGTGTGATTTTCTGCACTTTGTCGTTTTGTGGTAGGTTCCTATTGATAATACCAAATCTTGTCATCTGTATATGATTTTTTTTCCAGAACAGAACTGCTCGCATTTTGAATTTCAATCAACTCGCGGCAGGCATCCACACGTCGTTGTTTTTGTTCAGGAGCCAAGGTGTGTAGGACAAACTTTTCTCTTCTTCAAAACATTCTGGAGGATGTGTTGAACACTCGAATTAGAGATACCGCTGCAATGCGATTTATGCCACAACAATGTTGACACACTAGGGCCGCACATCCACTGCCAACTCACAGCTGATCGGCTGAATGCATATCTGTTGTTTACAGTTGTTGCGCTGGCTCCAGTATCACCCCAAGAATAAAATGTTTCGGAACTTTTTGGACAGACTTTGTTTTACCGAAATCCCCTGGCGAATATTTGGGAGGCTGTCAAAACGAAACGGCGTGAGAAGTCAAACGCTGCTCCATAGGGTAGTCAAATTTTGCCTCACCGCCGTATTCTCCTGTCGTCATACCCAGTGGATTATTATTCTTTTCTACAATGAAGAAACAATTGTATGGCAGGCGTTTTCAAACTGACGACCAAGTAATTTGCGAGGTGTAAACTTCTAGATCCATGGTCTCCGACAAGTCGTCCATTACTGAGGACATTGTCTCGCACTGAGGAACATCACCATGAAGTTTCATGATCGTAGAACGATTTTTTTTCATGGTGATAGTTAAATCTTTATGTCCTTCCTTCGTAAACTGCTGACTGAAATACCAGCTGAACTTGTGCTGTGGTTGTTTAACTATCGGAACAGGGTCTTCTGGTCAATGATGATATTCAGCCATTTCATTTGCATGCAGCCAAATTAGATGATGGAGTTTTTTAATGACTAGTAATTGAAGCGCTTAAAAGTTACTTGCGAGAGCCACCTGTGAACGGTAATACACTACTGGCCATTAAAATTGCTACACCACGAAGATGACGTGCTACAGACGCGAAATTTAACCGACAGGAAGAAGATGCTGTGATATGTAAATGATTAGCTTTCCAGAGCATTCACACAAGGTTGGCGCCGGTGGCAACACCTACAACGTGCTGACATGAGGAAAGTTTTGCCGGCCGCGGTGGTCTCGCGGTTAAGGCGCTCACTCCGGAACCCCGCGACTGCTACGGTCGCAGGTTCGAATCCTGCCTCGGGCATGGATGTGAGTGGTGTCCTTAGGTTATTTAGGTTTAAGTAGTTCTAAGTTCTAGGGGACTGATGACCACAGAAGTTAAGTCCCATAGTGCTCAGAGCCATTTGAACCATTTTTGAAAGTTTCCAACCGATTTCTCATACACAAACAGCACTTGACCGGCGTTGCCTCGTGAAACATTGTTGTGATGCCTCGTGTAAGGAGGACAAATGCGTACCATCACGTTTCCGACTTTGATAAATGTCGGGTGGTAGCCTATCGCGATTGCGGTTTATCGTATCGCGACATTGCTGCTCGCGTTGGTCGAGATCCAATGACTGTTAGCAAAATATGGCATCGGTGGGTTCAGGAGGGTAATACTGAACGCCGTGCTGGATCCCAACGGCCTCGTATCACTTGCAGTCGAGATGACAGGCATCTTATTCGCTTGGCTGTAACGGATCGTGCAGCCACGTCTCGATCCCTGAGTCAACAGATGGGGACGTTTGCAAGACAACAACCATTTGCACGAACAGTTCGACGACGTTTGCAGCGGCATGGACTATCAGCTCGGAGACCATGGCTGCGGTTACCCTTGACGCTGCATCACACAGGAGCGCCTGCGATGGTGTACTCAACGACGAACCTGGGTGCACGAATGACAAAACGTCATTTTTCCGGATGAATCCAGGTTCTTTTTACAGCATCATGATGGTCGCATCCGTGTTTGGCGACATCGCGGTGAATGCACGTTGGAAGCGTGTATTCGTCATCGCCATACTGGCGTATCATCCGGCGTGATGGTATGAGGTGCCATTGGCTTCACGTCTCGGTCACCTCTTTTTCGCATTGACAGCACTTTGGACAGTGGACGTTACATTTCAGATGTGTTACGACCCGTGGCTCTACCCTTCATTCGATCCCTGTGAAACCCTACATTTCAGAAGGATAATGTACGACCGCATGTTGCAGGTCCTGTACGGGCCTATCTGAATAAAGAAAATGTTCGACTGCTGCCCTGGCCAGCACATTCTCCAGATCTCTCACCAATTGAAAACTTCTGGTCGATGGTGGCCGAGCAACTGGCTCGTTACAATACGCCAGTCACTACTGTTGATGAAATGTGGTATCGTGCTGAAGCTGCATGGGAAGCTGTACCTGCACACGCCATCTAAGATCTGTTTAACTCAATGCCCAGGCGTATCAAGGCCGTTATTACGGACAGAGGTGGTTATTCTGGGTACTGATTTCTCAAGTATCTATGCACCGAAATTGCGTGAAAATGTAATCACATGTCAGTTCTAGTACATTATATTTGTCCAATGAATACCCGTTTATCATCTGCATTTCTTCTTGGCGTACCAATTTTAATGGCCAGTAGAGTAATTCTGCAATAGACTGCCAAACATTAGTCACGTACGTTCACCATGAAAAATTGCAATAAAAGGCGATCGTGACAGGGCAGGGCAGATTACGAAAACATGATACCTCCTCTTGCACCAGTAATACGTGCAATGGGAATTACATATTGTGATGCCCACTACCGTACGAGCCGCTCCGTCAACACCGCCCCATTCGGACACGAGCGCCGCAGGGCGAAACAAGTGGACGGCAAAGATATCGGCCCTCGGCAGGGAGGCAGACAGCGGCTGGTCCTGACAGCTGCTCTCCCATCGCAGGCCCAGTTCAATACTCGCGAACGAGAGCGGGAGTGTGCCAAGGGCTCTCGGTCGCACCACCCCGACCCTCCGCACCAGCCACGGCAGCCATGCTTCCCGACTATCTCATTCCACGGAGGGCGTGCTTTATGTGATTTTCATTTACCTCTATACAGGTCGAGGGTTCACCGATTTACTGTCAGACTATTTTATCAATCGTTCTAGTCGCGAATAGCACGTGGGAAAATGAACACCTGAATTTTTCCGCGCGAGCTCTGATTTCTCTTACTTTATATCACAGTGGTCATTTCTCCCAATATATTCACTTCGCAGGGGAAACTAGGTGGAAAGATCTCGTCACAACGAAAATTTCTTTCAGTAGAACGAAAAACCAGTCCCAAATTTTACTTTTTATTCTCTCGCTGTAACTGTTCGTTGCACATTTTTGACATCTCTGGAAACGCCATTTTCGTCTATGTTACGATGATTTGAAAATGGGTCTCGGCCCGAAACTGGTCATCGAGTGAATAAAAAGTAAAATTTTCAATTCTGAACTGGTTGCTCGTTCTATTGACTAACAGGAGTTGCTGACGCAACTTACTCCAGCACAGTGATAGTTCGAATTTTTTTTTGTTTTAATCAAATCCATGCACTCCCTTACCATATCAGTAACAATTACTCACCTATTTCACAATAATACACTGCTGGCCATTAAAATTGCTACACCAAGAAGAAATGTAGATGATAAACGGGTATTCATTGGACAAGTATATTATACTATAATGACATGTGATTACATTTACACGCAATTTGGGTGCATACATCCTGAGAAATCAGTACCCAGAACAACCACCTATGGCCGTAATAACGGCCTTGATACGCTTGGGCATTCAGTCAAACAGAGCTTGGATGGCGTGTACAAGTACAGCTGCCCATGCAGCTTCAACACGGTACCACAGTTCATCAAGAGTAGTGACTGGCGTATTGTGACGAGTCAGTTTTCAATTGGTGAGAGACCTGGAGAATGTGCTGGCCAGGGCAGCAGTCGAACATTTTCTGTATCCAGAAAGGCCCGTACAGGACCTGCAACATGCGGTCGTGCATTATCCTGCTGAAATGTAGGGTTTCGCAGGGATCGAATGAAGGGTAGAGCCACGGGTCGTAACACATCTGAAATGTAACGTCCACTGTTCAAAATGCCGTCAATGCGAACAAGAGGTGACCGAGATGTGTAACCAATGGCATCCCATACCATCACGCCGGGTGATACGCCAGTATGGCGATGACGAATACACGCTTCCAACGTGCGTTCACCGCGATGTCGCCAAACACGAATGCGACCATCATGATGCTGTAAAAAGAACCTGGATTCATCCGAAAAAATGACGTTATGCCATTCGTGCACCCAGGTTCGTCGTTGACTACACCATCCCAGGCGCTCCTGTCTGTGATGCAGCGTCATGGGTAACCGCAGCCATGGTCTCCGAGCTGATAGTCCATACCGCTGCAAACGTCGTCGAACTGTTCGTGCAAATGGTTGTTGTCTTGCAAACGTCCCCATCTGTTGACTCAGGGATCGAGACGTGGCTCCACGATCCATTACAGTCAAGCGAATAAGATGCCTGTCATCTCGACTGCTAGCGATACGAGGCCGCTGGGACCCAGCACGGCGTTCAGTATTACCCTCCTGAACCCACCGATGCCATATTTTGCTAACAGTCATTGGATCTCGACCAACGCGAGCAGCAATGTCGCGATACGATAAACCGCAATCGCGATAGGCTACCACCCGACATTTATCAAAGTCGGAAACGTGATGGTACGCGTTTCTCCTCCTTACACGAGGCATCACAACAACGTTTCACCAGGCAACGCCGGTCAACTGCTGTTTGTGTATGAGAAATCGGTTGGAAACTTTCCTCATGTCAGCACGTTGTAGGTGTTGCCACCGGCGCCAACCTTGTGTGAATGCTCTGAAAAGCTAATCATTTGCATATCATAGCATCTTCTTCCAGTCAGTTAAATTTCGCGCCTGTAGCACGTCATCTTCGTGGTGTAGCAATTTTAATGGCGAGTAGTGTACAAAATTAGCTGCCCTTGTTTGTATCTGAAGTCCTCGAGTCAGTAATACCTCGCAAGCAGCCCATACCGAGCAGCAGTACGCTAGAAGCGTTGTGTTGGCAGTCTCTTTAGTATATCTATAGCCATTTCGTATATCTGTAGCCATTTCGTATATCTGGAGCCATTTCTAGGACTTCTGCCAACAAAACGCAGTCTATGGTTCGCCTTCCTACTTCTTTTATGTGATGGATCCAGTATAAGTTGTTCGTAATATAATCGCAAGGTATTTAGTTTAATCGATAACCTTTAAATCTGTGTGTTTTTATTAACCGATATGCAAAGATTTTTTTTTAAATCATGTGGAGGACGTCACACTTTTTATTGTTCGCATCATGTAGAAATTTTCTCTAAATCATATTGCAATTCGTATTGATCTTCTGATGACGTTAGTACACGGTAAAGGGCAGCATCATCATCAGCAGACAATCTAAGAATGCTTCTTAGATTGCCACCTAAATCCTTTATTTAAATTAAAAACAGCAAAGAGCCTGTTAACACTTCCTTGGCGAGCCTCAGATATCGCTTCGGCTTCAGTGGATGCCTTCCAGTTATTTTCTACGCACTGTCACCTTTCTGACAGGAAATGACGAGTCCAGTCGCATAAATGAGGTGGTACACCATAAGCACGCAATTTGATTTTTCTGTCCATATATTCGGGAATATAGTAATCGAAAAAGCCAACGAGCGCCCGGCAGCAGCAGGAGTTAATGCGTCACATGACGGCGCACAGGCATGTGTAACTGTGCATTAAACTTGTTTAACGTAAGGTACTGTATTTCATTTAACGTAACATGTATTTTAACCTTAATTTGTTTAAGCCTCTTGTTCATGATTGTTGTATCATTCGACTGTTGCTTTACTGCATTTCACATAATATTACAGTCCATCTATTTTCCTCTAAGCACCACATACACTGTATTTTATATTCGTAACTATAGCTTCAGGTAACTACGTTCTGGAAAATATTTCTATAATTCTTCAATAATTCGGGCGGGGAGTCGTCCCAATTAGTCGGAATTAGTGAAGTTTTTCACTACAAGTTGTTTATTTAGATGAAACGTGGATCCATAAATGTTACGGTATCAATAAACGTAGGGGAATTGACAGGCCACGATGTCTCGCGCTTTTCAGCGCTCCACTTTCTAGAATGCTGGAGCGCGCGCTACTATTGTCTCCATCTCTGCCCCCCCTTTTTTTCTTTTTTTTTTCTCATACCGAGCCAGGTGGCGCAGTGGTTAGCACACTGAACTCGCATTCGGGAAGACGACGGTTCAATCCCGTCTCCAGCCATCCTGATTTAGGTTTCCCGCGATTTTCCTAAATCGTTTCGGGCAAATGCTGGGATGGTTCCTTTGAAAGGGCAGGGCCGATTTCCTTCCCAATCCTTCCCTAACCCGAGCTTGCGCTCCGGCTCCGTCTCTAATGACCTCGTTGTCGACGGGACGTTAAACACTAACCACCACCACCACCACCACCACCACCTTTTTCTCATGCGTAAACACGACGATGCTACCATTCTGACCGAGTATGGCTTTGTGGGTAACATGAAGAATCAAATTATAACTCAAAAAATGGAATAATGTCAGCAAAAGGGCTGCTACCAACTTCATAATCAATGGAAAGGAGATGGAGTGACCCATAAAGAAATATAAATTATTAAACCAAATAACAAAGAATATTATGGTGATTGTAGTAACAATAGGAAACAATCCTTATCAAACTATACAAGCATTTGAATCCGTAAAATTGATACTATTTCAAAGAATATTTTAATGCTCTTTTAGGCCAACGTTTCGCTGAAGACATCGGTAGTTATTAGACTGAGGTACTTGCCGTTACTATATTTATGCGTGGCGAAGTTTGCCTTAGTTATGTTTGCACGTGGTTTATATGGAGCAACCATTCTGGTTTCGTTTCATGTTTTACAGATTTCCATGCGAATTTCAGGGTAGTTTATTGTGGAATAGGAATATCACAGGGGTCGAACAAAACTAAAAAATAAATAAGCGCAGATTTTATAAACTGTTTGCTTTACTTTTATACTGTAACAAGATAACTATAAATTCGACAATTACCACATACTTGCTTCATGTAGTGTTCCACCGTTGAGCTGCAAATAAAAATTAGTCTACAAAGCGTTCTACATCACAGAGAATGGAATTCAAATTAAATCAAATACATGTAACAAAAAACGATAACTTCGCCGGCCAGTGTGGCCGAGAGGTTCTAGGCGCTACAGTCTGGAACCGCGCGACCGCTACGGTCGCAGGTTCGAGTCCTGCCTCGGGCATGGATGTGTGTGATGTCCTTAGGTTAGTTAGGTTTAACTAGTTCTAAGTTCTAGGGGACTGATGATCTCAGCAGTTAAGTCCCATAGTGCTCAGAGCCATTTGAACCATATGAACGATGACTTCATGCGCATATTAGAACTGAAAACAACATTAATTTTCTGTTTGTTACATGAGTAAGAATGTCAAATATTCCCCGAATAATTTATTTTTATTACAATAGGAATGCGTCGACAACGCTTCAATTTTTGGTTCTGCCGTGATATAGCCCAAATGAAAAATAAAGTACCTCGCACACGCTACTCTCTGAACTGCAAATATTGGCAGTGTACTTCGACTCTTTCCGATTACTTGAGCTTTTTTTCCTTACAATTGCTTGTTGAATTAAACTAAGCGTACAACTTGTCGAAATGTTGAGTCACGTATGTAAGAACAAGAATCTAACTCATTTCATCTAGGTAACATTTGAAGGAGACCACATCAAGCCACAGTGCGCAACGTGGAGTAGTATGGTACTGAGTTTTACCCAGCATCAGTTGGTCGAATGAGTATTGAGAACAAGGTTTCCGATCAGTGAAAGTACTATGCAATTTACGAGAGTGCTGCAAAACTTTCTTTGAGCAGTTTTTATAAACGAGCTCGATTGCTAAATGGCCGACCGGGGTGGCCGAGCGGCTCTAGGTGCTACAGTCAGGAACCGCGCGACCGCTACGGTCGCAGGTTCGAATCCTGCCTCGGGCATGGATGTCTGTGATGTCCTTAGGTTAGTTAGGTTTAAGTAGTTCTAAGCTCTAGGGGACTGATGACCTCAGAAGTTAAGTGCTCAGAGCCATTTGAACCATTTTTTTTTTTTATTGCTAAGTACGAGTATTGCCTCTGGAGAACTCTTCACATCTATCGCAGGGTTCATGTAGGCGCCGAGACAAAAGACATAGTGTACGTAAACTGAGAATATTTTCTCACAAGCTCTACGAAATCAACGGATAGTGTAACGAAAAATATGGTTCAAATGTCTCTGAGCACTATGGGACATAACTGCTCAGGTCATCAGTCGCCTAGAACTTAGAACTACTTAAACCTAACTAACCTAAGGACATCACCCACATCCATGCCCGAGGCAGAACTCGAACCTGCGACCGTTGCGGTCGCGTTGTTCCAGACTGAAGCGCCTAGAACCGCTCGGCCACAACGGCCGGCTAACAGATACACAAAACAGAGACTTTAGT
The DNA here is from genome assembly GCF_023864345.2 of Schistocerca serialis cubense. Taxonomy (NCBI): domain Eukaryota; kingdom Metazoa; phylum Arthropoda; class Insecta; order Orthoptera; family Acrididae; genus Schistocerca; species Schistocerca serialis. The sequence continues at coordinate 246,982,591 of NC_064641.1, read as the reverse complement.
CATTAATAATATATTCTCCTTCGCTATTTACAACAGTCTGCCAAAGCTGGGGTAAATTCTCGATTTCGCGACTTTGGAAATCACGTGATTTTGAGGCAAAGAACTCATCGTGTTTGGAGCGAATTTTCATCCGGAAAGGATGTTCCTCGAAGATTGTTCAATAGAGACCGGAAAAGGTGAAAATCTGGGGGCGCAAGATGAGGTGAATACTGTGGGTGCGGTATGACTTCCCAACTAAAATCCTGTATACTGGTTTTGTCTGTCTAGCAGGATGCGGGCAGGCGTTATCCTGGAGTAGTATTATTTCACGCAGACTTCCTGGTCGTTGTTCATGCATTGCGTCTCCAAAACGTCTCGGTTGTTGACAATAAATGTCACGGTTACACCTCGGGGAAGCACTTCTTAATACACCACACCGGCCCTGTACCACCACATGCATAACATTATCTTTTGTGGATGCGCACAGGTCTTTGTTTGGGCTGAACCATTTCTTTCTTTTCCTTAAGCAGCACAATGACACCATTTATCGTCACCAGTAACAATACAAGGCAGGAATGGTCGGTGTTGTTCACGAGCCATCTGATAACGAGCAAGCAGAGATGCATGTATGGCCACCCGCTGGTTTTTGTGATTCTCACGTAGGGTATACGGTACCCACACACCCGATTTTTGGACCTTCTCCATTGCATGCAAATGTCGCACGATGGTGGAATGATCACAGTTCATCACATCTGCCAGTTCTCGAGCACAATGACATGGCTCATTGTGGACTAATGCATTTCAACGATTTTCATCGAAGCCCGGAGGTCTTATTGAGCGCGGAGCGTCACTAATGTCAAAACGATCCCTCTTGAGACGAGGAAACCATTTTCTTGCCGCTCTTTGTCCAACGGCATTATCCCCATACACGGCGCAAATGTTTCCGGCTGCCTCCGTTGATGTCACCCCTCTATTGAACTCAAACAGAAGAATATGTCGGAAATGTTCCGATTTTTTCATCTGGCACTCCGTTTTCTATCAGCCACTGCTCCACTCGCTGTCTCCAAATTACAATATGTAAACTAAAACAGCAACAGTGAACAACAAATAAAAATGACAATCGATACATTAACCCATAGCAGAACAAAAACTTTACGAACTTATGCACCAACGTAACACAATGCGAGCGCCTCGCTTTTTCTGCCACGAATTCCTCCGCGGGGCTGACTAAAACCAATCATGCGCCCTTTCCACCCGCAGACCACCTGCTGCATACCTATGCTTTATACCAAGGTTTGTCGTCTTCTGTTGATGTACGAATGTATCGAGTCAATTTTCTAATGGAATCAACTCTCTCTGTAGCACTTTATCCATCAGGAAACGCACAATGCAGTCAAATGGCCGGATGGGTACTTTTTAGTAGGCAGGCTGTTAAAGAGTGCAACGGTCTCACGACGGGAATCAAGGATGTGCTCTCGGCTAGTGGTGAGAAAGCAGACATGGGCGCAGGGCCGCGCTCGCCGGCTTAAGCGAAGAATGTCATATCGACCGGGCAGAGCGGTCGGCAGTCGGCACCCTTGTCCGTGCTGATTGCTTCCGCTGAACTTGTTCCCCAGTAATGGCTATAGTCGCAGCGCGGCCCCAGCTAAGCCGGCAGTCAGCAGCGCACACACTGGCCGCGCCGCCGAAGAGAGCCGTCATTTTACGTACATTACTTTTAAGGAGCCCCAGCAATATAAGAGGTGCTCTAAAGTTTTAATTACATCTCAAAAAATGAAGTTACCTAATTAAGTTTGTTTGTTGGTGCATGTCTGTACACTGAAATACCCCGCAACACATTACCGTAGCCGTCGCCATAGGAGACGAAACAAAATGGCTCTTCCCGTTCTTAAAAGTGGGGTATCGTCCGAGTTTTATGAAATTGAATATCATCGCTGCAACAATCAAATCTAAGTTTGCGAACTGTAGGGCAATAATGCAGCATCATATTACATAGTAGTTCGTTGACTGTGGAATAACGAAGAGCGATGCGGCAGATCACGTCTCTGTGACAAACCTTGAATCGTAAAATAAGCTGCAAGAGCGGCCAAGCACGTTCTATTATGTTTGATAATGCTGGAGAGGTGGAAACTCTTAATGCATTTAGGAGCTCTGCCGAATATGATCGTTTTTGTGATCCATGAGTTATGAAGCGGGGAGACACAATATTGGATAGGCGTGATGACATCCTGATCTTGTTGTTGTTGTTGTTGTTGTTGTTGGTGGTGGTGGTGGTGGTGGTGTGGTCTTCAGTCCCGAGACTGGTTTGATGCAGCTCTCCATGCTACTCTATCCTGTGCAAGCTTCTTCATCTCCCAGTACCTACTGCAACCTACATCCTTCTGAATCTGCTAAGTGTATTCATCTCTTGGTCTCCCTCTACAATTTTTACCCTCCACGATGACCTCCAATACTAAACTGGTAATCCCTTGATGCCTCAGAACAAGTCCTACCAATCGATCCCTTCTTCTAGTCAAGTTGTGCCACAAATTTCTCTTCTACCTAATTCTACTCAATACCTCCTCATTATTTATGTGATCTACCCATCTGATTTTAGTATTCTTTTGTAGCACCACATTTCGAACGCTTATATTCTCTTCTTGTCCAAACTATTTATCGTCCACGTTTCACTTCCATACATGGCTACACTCCATACAAATACTTTCAGAAACGACTTCCTGGCACTTAAATCTGTACTCGATGTTAACAAATTTCTCTTCTTCGGAAACGCTTTCCTTGCCATTTCCAGTCTACATTTTATATCCTCTCTACTTCGACCATCATTAGTCATTTTGCTCCCCAAATAGCAAAACTCATCTCCTACTTTAAGTGTCTCATTTCCTAATCTAATTCGACTACATTCCATTGTCCTCGTTTTGCTTTTGTTGATGTTCATCTTATATCCTTCTTTAAAGACTCTGTACATTCCGTTCAAGTGATCTTCCAGGTCATTTGCTGTCTCTGACAGAATTACGATGTCATCCGCAAACCTCAAAGCTTTTATTTCTTCTCCGTGGATTTTAATTCCTACTCCGAATTTTTCTTTTGTTTCCTTTACTGCTTGCTCAATATACAGATTGAATAACATCGGGGAGAGGCTACAACCCTCTCTCACTCTCTTCCCAACCACTGGTTCCCTTTCATGCCCTTCGACTCCTATAACTGCCATCAGGTTTCTGTACAAATTGTAAATAGCCTTTCGTTCCCTGTATTTGACCCCTGCCACCTTCAGAATTTTAAAGAGAGTATTCCAGTCAACATTGTCAAAAGCTTTCTCTAAGTCTACAAATGCTAGAAACGTAGGTTTGCCTTTCCTTAATCTATCTTCTAAGATGAGCCGTGTTCCGTGTCTACGGAATCCAAACTGATCTTCCCCGAGGTCGGCTTCTCTCCTGATCTTACAACGCTGTAAACTCACCGGCCAGGTCAGCGTTATAGTGACACTGTACTCCTTCCGTCAGCATCTCGTGTTTTTGTGTTTCGAGGTGTTGACTCTCGATCACAGGGTACGGGGTTCAGTTCCCAGGCGGATCGGAGATTTTCTCTCTCGGAAGTATGCATGTATAATGACTTCATCATCATTTCCCCACATCGTCGAAGCGCAAGCCGCGGAAGTGGCGTCAAGTAAAAACACTTGCACCAGGCGACCGAAGGGGACTCCTTGTCAAATATGCCATACGAACATTTCATTTTGTCCTCCTTCCGGTTGTCCGTCTTCTCAGCGATGCATTTTTATGGACGAAGAGCTCTTGGAACGATATTCAGCGAATGGACTGGCCCGCCCGTTCCCTCGACTTAAGTCACACCGAACACTTGTGGGATGCGTTTGGGAGATGTATCGCAGTTCGTCAACATACACTAACGACCACACAGCAGTTGTCAACCGCGTTCCTGGAGAAGTGAAAAGCCCCACGATAAAACTTAAATGGTGCAAATGGCTCTGAGCACTATGGTACTTAACATCTGAGATCATCAGTCCTATAGACTTAGAACTACTTCAACCTAACTAACGTAAGGACATCACACACATCCATGCCCGAGGCAGGATGCGAACCTGCGAATGTAGCGGTCGCGCGGTTCCAGGCTGAAGCGCCTAGAACCGCTCGGCCACACCGGCCGGCCACCATAAAACTCCTTACCAACCTTGCGGCCAGCATGACAGCACGTTGCACAGCACGCATTGCCGTCGTTGTCATCATCACACACCTTATTACGGACCGTGTTCCGCCGTTTCCTATGTCCGGAGGACCACTACGAATCGCAGGCACTTTGATGCGATTATTGTTTTTGAATAAATTCTTTTCTTTTGCATATTTCTTTCAGTTACCTTGCGTACTGCACTGTAGCAGTTCTTTCTGTGTCCGAGTTTCAACGAACTACGTCACTTTGCTCTGATCACTCATCCGAAAGTTATTTTCGTCCTCGTTTTGCACACCAGTGTAAATGTTAATGCTGAAGATGGATGTATACACTACAAGGCGAAATTAACTTCGTGACTTCAAATTTTTAAATAAGTGAATTAAGAGAAACTCAGACCTCAACCGCAATCGGGGACTGCAATAAATCCACGTGAAAATTTGTGTGGGATTTCCGGCTTTAAGCGAGTGGTCGCCAGAATCGCTTCGGCTATCCGAGTACGCTTTCCGTCCGACCCGAATTCTCAACTTGCCGTACGCTACATATGTAGCGTCCAATGTCACTTACCCTCACTGCTCACATCTTCACTTAATTCCCTCGAAAACTCGAACGCAGCGTGCATCCGCAATGAAGGCATCATTACTCGTCGTCAGGCGCATATAAAGGGTGTTTAAAAATTCCGTGCCCCAACTAACAGGAATGATGCAGGAGACAAAAAGAAATATTTCGTAAAGCAACAATATGTCGCAAATCCATATTGTGTGAGCACTGACCATGCGTAGTTAATACATGGGTGGGTCAGATAAAAGTCAGTGTGTCTAAAGTTGTTACACCAAACGTTAGGCTGATGTACGCTGCTGTGATGTTTTTATTTTATTTTATTTAGCGTATGGCATCTACAGAGTAAAACTGGACACATACCATTAATTAACATAATAAGCGAATTACAAATTTATTATTAAATGATTGATTGCAAACAACAATATGCGAAAGATTAGGGAGACAGTCACTGCAGCTATTAAAAGTCCACATCTAAGCAGGTCAGCCACTGAACAGCACGTGGAGTAGCATTCATGATATCCCTCCATTCTCCTTCAAACCTCCTCGCAGGACAGTCGAAGATCAGGTGATGGATTGTTTGTTCTTCTGCGCCACAGTCGCATCGTGGGTCATCAGTGAGTTTCCATTTAGGGAGAATGGCCTTACACATGTCGTAGTTAGTCCTCACACGATTAAATCTGCACCAAGTTCTTCTGGACATTTGCATTCCTTCCACCAGTATCGAAGGATCAAAATCAGTGATGAGAGGATGGTGATTATTCAGCGAGCAGTATTGCCTCGATTCCCTTGCTATTTCGTACCTTTCTGGGAATTTGAGGACTTCGTCTTCCCATATAGGTTTCCTGGATTTTAGGCAGGTAGTTGGTAGATGGTCCAATATTTTTTCGGATAGGTATATCTTCAGAGACAGAGGGGTCATTAATTTTCTTCCATTCTAGGATAGCTACTTGTTGCCTTCTGAGGGAAGGAGGAGCTATATTGCAAAGGGCATGAAGCCAGGGAAGTAGAGTTGATTGCAGAGTTCCTGAGACAATCCTCATGGTGGTATTAAGCTGGACGTCTATTTTCTTCGTGTGTGTGCTCTTGTACCAGACTGGGGCGCAGTATTCTGCCATAGAGTAAACAAGAGATAGTGCTGCGGTGCGTAGGGTGTTAGCTTGAGCTCCCCAGGAGGTTCCAGTCAGTTTTCTTAGTATGTAATTTCGATTTTTTATTTTTTGACTGGTTATATCTAGGTGTTTTTTACAGGTTAGTGACCGGTCACTAGATATTTTGGATGGCTGTTGTGCGTCAATCGCTAATTGCAGAATGTTACTTGTAACTCTCGTCTTGCCTCATGATTGTTCAGATGGAATACGCTTACCCCAGTTTTATTTGGATTTGGGCAGAGTCTCCATTTCGTATAATACTGGTTAAGAAGTTGAAGGTCCGTTGACAGAGTAGCTTCCCCCTCTTCCAATGTCTTGCTCTGAATGGCAATTGCAATGTCATCTGCACAGTAGAATTTTTGCGATTTAGTTGCTGGCATGTCGCTCGTGTATAGGTTGAAGAGAAGGAGAGCCAACACTGATCCCTGTGGGAGCCCATTGTTTATTGTGTAGGATTTACTCGTAGATTGACCTACGTTCACTCTGAAGTAGCGATTTTTCAACATTTTTCCAGAAGATTGTTTTGCGGCAGGGGATCGCTTTTTTCAGCTTGATATGAGTCCGTCGAGCCAGATGGTATCATAGGCGGCCGAGAGGTCCACAAAAGCCACACAGGTTTTTTGGGCTCTTTCAAAGCCTGACTCAATGTATGAGGTTAAGAAAAAGGACTTGTTCACAGCCGCTCCGTTTGTTCCTAAATCCTGCCTGGTCTGCAGGAGTTAGTCTATCTATGGAGTCATATATTCTGTTGTACAGCAGTCTTCCTAATAGCTTGTAGCAAATGCTCAATAGGGCTATTGGCCGATAGCTAGTTGGGTCATCCTGTGGCTTTCCTGGCTTTAAGATTGCGAGGATTTTGGCTATCTTGAACTGATAGGGAACCCAGCTGGTGTTCATGATGTCATGGTAGAACTGTCTAAGCCATGCACGGGCGAAGGGGCCCAGGTGTCTGTCAGGGAATATTCCGTCTAGACCGCCGGCTTTCCTCAGCTTAAGAGATTTTATCGCCTTATTCATTTCCAAATCTGTGAATGGAATAGAGAAATCCGTATGTTCTTCGAGTTGGCTGTTGATAGTTTTAATCTCTGCTTTAATCTCTTTCTCGAAGATATCATCTACTGGTACATTTTCCGCCAGTCGTTTTATCTGTAGTGCTACGCACTAAGGGACCGAACTAGAATGAATTTCTCTCACGGTCAAGAAAATCTACAGAGGAAAATGAAAAAGCTGCTGTGACGTCACGCTCTTCGACGCTGAGTCAGTAAACAGCGGGTAGCGTTAGTGCCTGCATGACCGTTGCAGTATCAACATGGAGCACATGGGGAGAACTGCGGGACATGTACTTTGTTTACGTTCCGGTCTGAAGGTAGAAGACAAGTATGTAGCGTCGCAAGTTGTTCCGAGCGAACTTTGGTTTTGGGATAGCTTGCTGTATGTAACTTCGGGGGCTGCCATCTAGCGGACTACCCGGGAGACACACGTGCATCTGTCAGTGCCTGTCGTGCGAAAGCTATTCAATTTCTCTTACTCAACGGGTACATTCAACACCTATAAGAATCTAAAGAAAGGATAGTAGTTTTTGCATAATCGCCTTAAAAATTTGTATACTACACTTTGTTATTAATAGAAAGGTGGTGTGAAAATATCAGCTTTCTAGCGAGCATATTTTCGGAGATAGAAAAATTAACTTTAAAGTTAGAAAAATTACACTTAAGAAAGGAAATTCACCTGGGAATATTTATATATTGTTTTTGGTTGTGAATTGAAATACCCACCTGAAGTATCAGGGTATAGTATAATTTAATTGAAATTTAATTTAAAAATTTCAAATACCTTACAATTTTCGTAGTATGAAATCTAGAATAACTTCAGAAAGAACAATTAAAATCAATATTTATTTTATTGTATGTTATGTGAGCCTGTGAGTAAATGAGAGCGTGTATGTGGGACATCCGTCAAATTTCAATATTGCATTATATACCGTCTTAAGTAATGTGCAAAAGTTGCACAAGCCTGTCGTGGGAAAATGATCCTAGGGGATTTACCGACTTTGCTGATGATGTATGTCTTGGTGTGATTGCTATTGTAACAGAGCAGCCAGAAAGTCAGCTGGAGTAAAATCTGTATCTAAAGAATATTTCCAGAATTACTGTCTTTTCGTTTTCGTTTATTAAACATTAATATATACATATCAGATTGACGCAAATGCGACTGTGATTAAGGATTGGTGCCGGCCAGTTTTGGCGCGAGGAAGATCATGAGCGAGTATTCTGATCGGCAGTCAGTATGGTCAGCCAATCAGAATTCGAGACGGTTCCCGCTCATTACCTGATAGTTACACTGGGAGTGAGGCTGCGAGAAGGGAGTCACTCGCTAGCTTTGAACACGGACGGTCACGTTACTAGTGCCAGTAAAAATAATGTGTAAGATGAAGAATTACTTAGTGTTTGAGTTATTGGTGAGCTAAGTCGACAGCAGTTGTTGTTGTTGAGGACTGTTTGGCGAAATTTCAGAGGTTTTGACTAAATCTGTTAGAGAGATATTCGCGTGTGAAATATTGGCCTCCATAGTATTCACACGGCATGTTTCAGTATTTAACTACTGAGCGTTTTTGGCAAGCAGTCTCTCTCTCTCTTTTTTTAAGAAATCCACAAGAAGGACCGAATGTAATAAGTCATATTAGTGGTGAAATTAATGACTGTGAAAACTTTGTTTAATTTGGGTCGGGGATGGACAGATTTCAGATTTCGGCTGTTGTGCGTGTGAAATGTGTGTATGAATCGTGAACTGGAAGGAAGTAGCCAATAGTTTAAATGTGGACTGAATAGTACCTTTTACCTTTTCTTTGGTTATCAAGGACAAAATAAACATTATTGTGTGGAAATTTCGAACATTATTTCCCAGAAGCTAATCCATTTTCTTACTACCCGATAAAATCGGATGACAGTATTTCTACAGAACTTTCTTTCGTAACTCGAGTTGGGCGGCCTCAGTAATTGTAGATATTAGGTGTTTTTTTTTTATAAACGATGCTTTTACATCATCTTGTAAGTATCTACGCTGCCGAGTGAAGGGACATTGAGCAGACGCCGTTCTGAGGTAGCTGAATTTTAATTTGCAGCCTGCACAGTGACGACGACGAATAGACACGAGAAATTAAACCCCAACCAGCCGCAAGTAGTAGGACGTGGTTTCAGCATGGTGGGGCCTCAGCGGACACTGCAGAAGCAATCCGAGCAGTAATAACCAGTACCTTTGGCTATAGGTGGATCGAGCGACAAAGACCTGCAAGATAACTGGACCTCACCCCATTAGGCTTCTTTCTCTGGGGTTCAAATGGCTCTGAGCACTATGGGACTTAACATCTGATGTCATCAGTCCCCTAGACTTAGAACTACTTAAACCTAAGGACATCACACACATCATTGCCCGAGGCAGGATTCGAACCTGCGACCGGCTTCTTTCTCTGGAGCTAAACGAAAGCCGAGGTGTATTCTACCCCTGTTGACTCTGATGCGGAAGTGGTTGCAGGAATTCTTGCAACAGCCACACAAGAACACACCACGCATTTTCCAGCGAACACGGGACTCCTTGCTAAGTCGATATCGCCTGTGCGCTGAGGGGTGTTCATTTTAAGCATTTATTGTGCTGTGATAGAAAAACTTTTAGCAGTGTTTTCTTCTCAATCAGACGCAATAACTACCTGCACACTCAGTATCCTAACAATATGCGTTTCCGACACGTGGTTGCTTTACGAAATATATCTGTTTTCGTCTCCGTGAATGAATGAATGTCGTGTGACTAGGGCCTCTCGTCGGGTAGACCGTCCGCCGGGTGCAAGTCTTTCGATTTGACGCCACTTCGGCGACTTGCGCGTCGCTGGGGATGAAATGATGATGATTAAGACAACACAACACCCAGTCCCTGAGGGGAGAAAATCTCCGACCCAGCCGGGAATCGAACCCGGACCCTTAGGATTGCCATTCTGTCGCGCTGACCACTCAGCTACCGGGGGCGGACTTCGTCTCCGTCATCATCGTCGTTAGTTTGGGCATTGAATTTTTGAACACAATGTATATATGTGTGGCGTCTGTTCCTTAGGACATGTCCGAAAGAACAGATATCACACATATTTTTAAGTCTGTCTTCTCTCTTACAGCGTTATCACATCCCTTGCATTTTCAGAGCCAAACGATGCATCGTAGTATTTGACAGTGGGTTTTTGTTTCAAAATCCAATAGAGTGTCATTACCTCCAGGAACCTGTGTGGAAATTTCGAAACATCCTGTATATTTTATGCAGCGGCTTCAAGCCCAAGGCAATTACACATCAAGATGATTTGGATAATCATTTCGAATAAACTGTACACTTCTGTGAGAATTTGCTTATGATGCTGCAAAATATACTCAATTCAGTCACGGGCAAGGGCAAGTAGTTGCCCCAACAATATTTCTCGCTATCCGGATATAGGATACACGTGACTCGGCCAAGTGCTAAAGAAGTATCGGCTTATTTGCAGCAACTCACCGGTCGCCTACAAGAAAGTGGCGGCACGTAATGCGCGGAGAGACCGCAGCACTGCCAGGCTGCCTGGGGGCAGGGGTTGCGGTGGCGGCTGCGGCGCAGCACAGAAAGTTGCAGAGGACTACTTCCCGCAGCAGGCACCAGCTGGGCCGACGTGTGTACTGGGCAGTCAGGCAGCGGCACAACTTACCTGGCCAAAAGTAAGGCCTGCCTTACCTGCGCGAAGATACTCTTCTATCTCAATACTATTTTCAATTCCCGATCTAGAGAGTTATAGCTGGATTATATCAGCTATCGCCTTAGGTCCATCTACATCTACACAAGCCACTGTGCAATGCACGGCGCAGGGTACAATGAACCAATATTACCGATTTTCTTTCCTGTTCCGCTGGTGTGTTTCGCGAGGGAAAATTGTCTACATGCCAACGATACTGGAAGTCCGCCTTGATGTAAAACACATCTGTCTCTTATTTATTTATTCCCAAACTAATTCCAAAAAATGCAAAAAATAGCATCGTTATGAACATTGTAAAACATGAGATTTCCACTCTGCAGCGGCGTGTGCGCTGATATGAAACTTCCTGGCAGATTAAAACTGTGTGCCGGACCGAGACTCGAACTTGGGACCTTTGCCTTTCGCGGGCAAGTGGCCTACCATCTGAGCTACCCAAGCACGACTCACGCCCCGTCCTCACAGCTCTACTTCTGTCAGTACCTCGTCTCCTACCTTCCAAACTTTACAGAAGCTCTCCTGCGAACCTTGCAGAACTAGCACTTCTGAAAGAAAGGATATTGCAGAGACATGGCTTAGCCACAGCCTGGGGGATGTTTCAGAATGAGAGTGAGTCGTGCTTGGGTAGCTCAGATGGTAGAGCACTTGCCCGCGAAAGGCAAAGGTCCCGAGTTCGAGTCTCGGTCCAGCACAAAGTTTTAATCCGCCAGGAAGTTTCATACCAGCGCACACTCCGCTGCAGAGTGAAAATATCATTCTGGAAACATCCCCCAGGCTGTGGCTAAGCCATGTCTCCGCAATATCCTTTCTTTCAGGAGTGCTAGTTCTGCAAGGTTCGCAGGAGAGCTTCTGTAAAGTTTGGAAGGTAGGAGACGAGGTACTGGCAGAAATAGAGCTGTGAGGACGGGGCGTGAGTCGTGCTTGGGTAGCTCAGATGGTAGAGCACTTGGCTGCGAAAGGCAAAGGTCCCGAGTTCGAGTCTCGGTCCGGCACACAGTTTTAATCTGCCAGGCAGTTTCATTGTAAAACATTATTACATGTGTACTGTTTGGTTGCGAATATTGTGTTCTGTAAATGGTTTCATAATACCTGTTATACTTTAAGACACAGCATGGTTTTTTTTTCTTGTTGCCGCTGTTGCCCAAGATAGTTATACGATGTGACGTACTTAAGGTGTTCACCAATAATTTTGTCATCTGAAACTACGATGTTTCTCCCCTTCGTTATAGGCATTATTTTACCTTCGCAAAAGAAGGAGCTAATTTGGGTTGCTTGGCCTTTCTTTGTTCGGTTTACGCTTCAAGCACTGTTGTGCTGTTCCTACTGTCCAAATTCATCTCCTTGTTTGCTCCCCAGTTTTTGTCGGGCCTTCTTTTTCTTTTCTGTGTGTTTATTTGCATGTTTTGCTACGATGTAGACTTTCCAACCGCAACATGTAGGGTCACCACATTGTAGGGGGTCACAACCGGCGACACCTCTACTTTGTTCAGATGTGTGTGAATTCCAAAGGAACCAAACTGCTAAGGTCATCAGTCCCCAAACTTACACACTACTTAAACTAACTTATGCTAAGAACAACACAAACACTCATGCCCGAGGGAGGACTCGAACTACCGGCGGGAGGGGCGGCACAGTTCTTTACATGGCGCCTTAGACCGCGGGGCTCTACGTTGTCAGCATGGCGATGTGGACCTGTAGACAATTTTCTGGTGCTAATAACACGTGATTAGCGTGTTCACAGTCATTGGTTCAGATTTACAGCTCAATGTCTCCTCGTCAGCCTCAGCTGACATCTCGTGCCAATGACACGGTGGAATTCTGCTGACTCCAGTTGTCGGCTCGGTTCGGCTCGTCATCACGGCCGCTATTCGACTGAAGTCTTGCAGGCTGCCATCTGGCAGTCTGAGTTGGTACGTAATGTACTGGTGTTGCAAGACCCTCAGTTTCCCAATCAGCAGGCGGCAATCAACGCGAAGTTCCACAAGCGGTAGGTGTTATCTTGGGAACGGCAAGCAGCGTGATCACGGGAAGTACTGGAACATCTAACTCATGGATGTCGCTAAACCTTAATAATCTCTCTCTCTCTCTCTCTCTTTCTCACACACACACACACACACACACACACACACACACACACACACACACATCTTGGTCAGAACAGTGGGGTGCGGCAATTTTTAATTTCCATCCCAGAAAAAATTTAAAAGAGAAAATGTATATGTTTATTATGATGTAGAATAAAATCGTTGCCTTTTACGACATGCGCAGTGTACCCATGTCGAGCTCGTACTATTGGCCATCACATTATACACTTGCCGGACGCCGGATTGTAGTGTTCCTCGTCCATGAAACAAGTATCGTTCTCTTACAGATATGTATGTACCTGGGTGGTGTCTGTTGTATTGGACATGGCCGACTGAGCCACATGAAGTCAAAGTACATGAGTCCCATTAGAACGCTGGTAACACAAACAGCTTCAGACGGGGGATATGCAGTTCCAACGCATCTGCGCCGCCTGCAGAACACGGCTCTACGAACCACAATCAGCGCTCCACGATAAATACGTATCCTGAACGTGTGTAAGGAATTCCAGCGCTAAATTCTCTTGGCGGTATTCAAGAAACTCGCAACACGAAAACAAAAGAACTCAAGACATTCAAATAACTCCTTCGTCCCGAATATGAGGAATTGGGATCAGAGCTATAAATGGAAACATAACGGTCCAAAAGCACCATTTCGTAGGGCAAAACTGACCACCTGCAGCAAATACAGACCTAAAGACGCAGACAAAATGACGTTAGCGAGCCCCTGTACTCCAGCAGATCTGAGTGATCTGCCAGCTACGCTTATACTCGCACCGCCGGCCGCTATTCGTAAATAACAGAAAAAAAACCTTCATCAATGAGTAGTCGATTTTATAACCAGTCTCTCCGACGATGACTGTGGCACATTACAGTGCTGAGACCCCTGAGGTGCCTAGACACAACAGTAACTTATCCTTTGCTAACAATTCTAGCACACACGCATTAACCATCGCTGCTAGCAGCACAATTCGTAAGCACAGCTACCATCCGTCCATACTGTCGCGGAGTTTCCTTGCAAGGCAAGCAGTCGAACTTTTTTCCCTCCCTTGTCCAAACCGCTATCTTTAAAATTCTTCTTTCTATTGTATCCTAGATCGGACCATATTCATGGGTGAACGCCCCCAGAATATGGAGAAAAGAGCACACTCGCATAGTATGGTGACTTCTCGAAAGCAAGTACCCCTTTCGCAGAGGTGACGGTAGAACTTGTTGTAACGGTCCAATGCAAGTATGGACGTGGAGGGGCTCCACTTTTTTAAATAAAAAACGCGTACGAGGCTAGTGGTCATTAACGCGGCAGGCAGAGCCGACTTCCGTGTCTCGCAAGATAGCGCGCAACGCGCCGCGTTATATGAGATGGCCGTAATCCTGCGATATTTCACTCTAGATAATGAAATACGAACGTTTTTATGGCAGCAGAATTAACTTCACGATTGCAATATTAATGGTATGGTGGTACTTCGGTTCTCTAGCTGTAAAACATTTACACTCCCCATTCAGCCCAGCACAAACACAATCAAGACTCTGGCCATTCCATTTCTTCTCCTATGCTCCGCGAAATCTGATAGAGAACCTTCGCGTACTTCGGGAATAGAGAACCTTCGCGTGCTTCGGGAGTGTGTGATGTAAGATTAAAGCTTTGTGACGTTTTCAATGAAGTGCTTCAGTACTGAAGATGTTTCCAAGTGGCGCTCTCGATTGTCCGTCTCGCGCATAATATTGCACGTTCACTCAGTTGACAGACTGTGTGCGCGTGGGTGGGGGTGAGGGGTGGGGTAGGGGGAGAGAGATGGTGGGCGGTGGGGGAGGTGCACCACATTCATCCCAAAATTAACCGATAGGAACAGTTTTGTCCGTTGATAACCGCTGATCTACGATATATATACCTATCCGAAATTGTGGACTTCGGTTAGCATAGACATCTGTCCGAGGTTGAAGAATGATGCAGCAACACACTGATTTCTACTGCTGACTTTTCAGTTGCAACACCATGAAGGCAGCAGACGTCAAACGTCAAAATGACATGGAGTGTAGTACATACTTGGATATGCAAATGGTTCGTATTTCAACGCAACTACACAACGTTCGTAGGAGTAACGCCCCTTAAAGTCTGTATATTAGGAAAGATTACACAGACGTTTTCTCACTAAGGTCGTTTTATGACTCATTTTAGGAATCGTTAACTCAAATGGTAAAAAAATTTGTTGTCTGTACGTCCGTCCGTCCGTTTGTCTCTTAAAACCCCCTTTTCTCAGGTAGACATACCGAGTTGAAATTTATGTCACATACTAAGTTCTATAGTTCTTTGTTTGAGAAAGAATATTAAGCTTCTACGTCAATCCCATCAAAGAGATAACGGCCATTTATGTCGCAAATTTTGATATCCACAAACACACTCATTAAAGCTGTTGGGTGCTTCCCATTGACGCAGAATCATGAAATTTGGCAAGAAGAAAGGTTTCACAGTATAAGTAAAGGGAAAAAAATCAGAAAATTATTAATTTGTAATTATATGATACGAAAAAAATATTTCTTTTGTAATTTCTCAACCGACTTCAAACATGAAATTAAAACATCCTCGAAAGTCTTGAAATCCCTGGTACCGATATCTTACCAGTATCAATGTCGATAACAGGCAAAAGTTATCGAGATCCTCGATTCCTGAAATGGGTGAAATGTTTATATACATAAATAAATTTGTACGGAGCCCTCGTACTAGTATCTACCAATTTTATTATTATTATCGCCATTCCTTACTCCAAGGCGTGGAATGGGCTGTTCGAGATCCGGCCCATTAATGAGTCGCTTTTCTAGTCAGCCAATTATCAGATAGGCTGATAATGAAGCAGATGGGGGATCCCAATTGGGAATAAAAGTTGAGAGGGGGGGGGAGAGGGGGCGGCTCACCAGTTCCGGCGTTCGCCTTACAACCAAGGGAAACCTCCCGAAAACCTTCGTCGGAACTGAGGCATTGGAGCCATATTAATTTATTTCTGAGACCTCGATGAGAGTGTTGTGCCAGCCAAAAATTAAAATGTTGTATGTGTGTGAGTGTGTGTTACCGAACGGAGTGAAGTGTTGTCTGTGAATTATGACTCGTGTTTGAAGGAGAAAGGTCTACCAACACGTTTACTTCGACAGTGGGAGAGTGATGGCCTACAGAGAAAGCGTTCTGAGATACTGCTGTCCGTGTTTTCGGGCCCCAACAACCGTCATGCGATTATGGGATCGATAGGTCTGCGCCCTACTCAGCGCCACACACGATACAAATAGCCACAGGCAACTAGCGCCCGAGAGGACAGAGATATTGTTCGTTCAGATATTCAGGATCGTGCAGCCACTCACGTAGCGTGGGTCAGGTAACGGGCTTGTTTGCAGCAAGACAAGTATCTATATGGCCAATGGTGCATCATGGACTGTCAGCGCTGCGACCATTGTTGCGGCTTCCTCTGACGGAGCCATAGGGAGAGGCGCGCCGACAGTGATGAGACCAACAACACTGGATACAGGAGTGGGACCCCGTCGTCTTTTCACTGAGTCCCTGTTCTGCGTACGCCATCATGATGGACTTATCCAAGTGTGGAGACTCCGAGGAGAACAAACGACCCCAGACTGTGTTCTTGATCATAATATGGGCCCAGATCCTGACGTGATGGTACAGGGCGCCACTGGCTACACAACACTATCGCATCTGTTTCGTATAGACGGTAATTTGGATAGCAGGCGTTACATTTGTCATGTTAAGGCCAGTGGCCCTGTCATATTTTCGAGGTCTACGTAACGTTATCTTTCAACAATACAAGACCGAATGTTGCTCGTGCTACCCGAACAGGCTATTCGCTCTCACCTACAGTAAACATTGAGACAATGACCCGCCATCAGTCACCAGCCACTACGATTGATTAACTCTGTCAGAGTTGTAACTGCATGGAATGATTTACCTGCAATTCAATGTGGGTAACCAAATCAACATAGCCAGCATACGCGAGCTCATGCGCAATCTCCTTTGTCACTTCGATTTTTACTTTGGGACCAGGAGACATGCCATGTTTCTTAACGGCTCTTGTGTGAATATATACATCCTCACAGTAGTCTCCAAAAGCGTATACCAGAAGCAAGGAGAAGAATATGCCGAAAACTGTGGGAGTCATAATGCCGCCTTGTTTGACGCCACTCTTCATGGGAAAGCGTCGAGACTATTTCCCGTTAAAAAACTACGGCAGCTTGCACATTCTCATGGAATGCAGACCGTAGCAAGCAACTTAGGATCGGAAAAGGAAGTAGGATATGGTTTAATGCCCGTCGGCATCGAGGTCATTTCAGATGGAGCACGACCTCGGATTGTTTCTAGGATGATGAAGGAAATCAGCTGTACCATTCCAACTGAAATACCCCAGCATTTGCCTGGAGCGATTTAGCGAAATTATGGAAACCCTAAATCTGGACGACCGGACGCAGATTTGAACCGTCGTACTCCCGAAAGTGAGTCCAGCGTGCTAACCACAGCGCCCCATTGCTAGGTAGAAATTTCGGAGGGCAATCAGTCTTATGAAACAATTCGAAAATTTCACTTCTGCTGACTAGTCTGTCTGAAAGTGAAAAGACACAAATCCGACTAAAGCCTTTATTGCGTATATATATATATTGTCATGAGATGTTCTGCGCCGCTCGAAGTTGCAGTTATCTAAGAAGAGAAACAATTTATTTACTGAACCTCTTAAGTTGTGTGTCCTTGGGCATGTCCTTATATTTCTTTTTTGGCACTTACCGGACTTTCAAGCTCTAGAACATTTTTGTATGTGAAATACCACATGTCACAGCTGAGCGCCAGAACAAACTATACTTTCCGCTGGAGCGGTGATTTCCTGGTTCGAAGCAAGAAAAAATGGGGAAGGCATCTTGAGAGCAAACAATCTGAGGCGAGACTAAACGTGACTGTGGAAAACACAGGTGCAGAAGAAGCAATTCGTATGTTATAATCACTGCTAAGAGTTGTTACCGATTTCACTTCCTGGTTTAGGTACATGGACAAGACACGAACGTAAGTTGCATCAAGTCCCACCGTTTGAGATACGCGATTTGACTTCTTACATGATAGAGGACACCTATCGGGGAACCGGCACTAAAGTATTCATAAATCAAAAGTTAATCTAAATGTTACCCTTTCTTATCATTTCTGAAGATGCTAAACCAAACCAGTCTTTTTTGGAAGAAAGGGGAAAATATTGTTGGACCGCAATGATAATGCAGCATTGGAAGCATTTACCCACTTAATCAGCTGAGAACACACGCCGCACATTAACTACGAGTGTTATCATGGGAAGTTGCGATTACACGCTTCGAAATAGAAGGCGAATGGTAAACGAATACACGCGGTACCCAACACATAAATTCTCATATTTTGCTCACCAGGAGAACGCAGCATTCTGTCAGGGTGTGCGAATAACAGTAAAAAGGTTTTATGCACCAGGACCCGGTAAATCATTACAGCAGTGGATCCCTTCATTTTAGTTCTGTTCCAAAGGGAAACTAATTGTGAATTACGAGCTGGTATTCGTCATTTATCACTAACAACTAGGCAGCTATGAATAACCCCGGTGCGAGAGGCCGGTTAATATTCCTAATCCGACGATCTCTGCGCGCCGTTTAGCTACCGAGACCTGCTTAGGAACAGCTGGGTTAACTTTAAAGCGTAATCTAATAACGAAGTAATGCAAGTGTAATTATCCTGATGAATACAAAACTGCGCTGTATTGAAGAAAAAAAGGGAAAAATGAAACTGTTCTTACAAATGATCAACTGCAATGTAAGTAGGCTACTAAATGTAGGCTTATATGAAAAGATAGTTGCCATACATTGAGATACTCTCACCAACAGAAATAAGCAATTTCACACGCGTTATACGTTCTATAGAAGATTTTTTACCGTTCCGCTTCGCCTCAGGCCCTAAATTCGTTGGAACCAAATGATAGGCAGCCTTACAGTCTAGTTCACATGCGCAAGAGGAGCAAATGTATCTATAAATTTCATGGAAAGTTATTTTACTGTTACCGATTTCGTCGAAAATCGAAAGAGAAAACTTCCTGCCGAATGAATGTAGTACAAATGCGCCTGCTGAGCTTATTTGATAACTAATTCATTTTCCCTGCCTCGTGATGACTGGGTGTTGTGTGATGTCCTTAGGTTAGTTAGGTTTAAGTAGTTCTAAGTTCTAGGGGACTGATGACCATAGTGCTCAGAGCCATTTGATAACTAATTCAACGGTGTCATTCATAAATCAGTATCAGTGTGCGATGGTTTTAGATCGAATGAGTGTAGCAGCTAAACACATGACGCATTTTACTGATTTGATGCCTTGACGTGGGCATCACTGCAGCTGCGAATGACCAGCAAAATTACCCTTCACTTTAGCGGCAATAGATTTCTATTAACTGGTTAACATGTTATTTGTATCACTATTAGTCAAATGTAACACGCACTACTGTTGTTCTGCGCGGAAGCAAAGGGTGGAACAAAAGACGACCAGTATTCAAAACGAAATAGTTAGATATTCGCCGCTACAGGAGTTGGTGTGCATCCGAATAGGAGGTAATAATAAAAAACAGGAAGAGTGTTTTTCTGGGTTCATCCACGCAGTTAATTAACAAACTATACACTCCACGCAACACAAAAATTTAATTAAAGCTCTGGCGCCGAATACAGCACGCGAGCTTTCGATAAAAGCACTATGTTTTCTATCTCCGCTTCCCTCTCCTTTCACAAATAGACGTCGATTCCATGTAATGTTTTCAAATACCTACGTCGTTATAAAAAATAAAGCGATTCAAAATTCCGATGTTTCCACCTGTTTTAGTAGCATCAGCATGAATCCTAGGGCACACTATTCAATTTGAACAAAACCAATTGTTTCGTACTGAATCTAAGATTCTGATCACAAAAACCACCATGAAAATCTCCGACTAATTCTCGAGATCCCTGAGAAGGGGGAGTGAGGTATCAGTGACAAGCATTCGTTCTGCTCTTTCGGTAAAAAGAACAATCTGTAAAGCAATACAAAATAATCCAGTGGCAGTTGAATTACTGGTAACATATTTCGAATTTCCTAAAAGACACTGCGGCATTGTTGGAATTCGAATTACAGCAGTGGAAATGTCTTGACAAACCACGAATGTTACCTTGTTACTTAGCTGACATGCTCCATTCTTAAAATTAGTAACAAAATAAATTAATTGATATTTTGGAGTGATGAACAGCGTCTCACGACAGCTCTGAAAATTCACTACAAAATAAAAAACTTACACCGACTTTGTCTAAAGGCTGCCCTCCTACACACTGCAACTTAATTCTGTCTGTTCAATTATCTAGTCTACATGGAGGGATGTTATTACAAGATGAAACAATTTTTACACAGAGCTAACTATGACAAATTAAGTGACGTATTTCCGTTCATCTCATATCGACTGCTACTATTTGGCTAGGAACAGGGTTGCTTATTTTGCTATTCATGTAAATCAGGACTTTACGATAATTTTTTACATAGGTTAAAATAAACGAGTCAGTTTTCCTTGGTCTGAAGACACGCTACTGTTCAATAATGGACAGATGACTAATATTCTGCCGGCCGGGGTGGCCGAGCGGTTCTAGGCACTACAGTCTGGAACCGCGCGACCGCTACGGTCGCAGGTTCGAATCCTGCCTCGGGCATGGGTGTGTGTGATGTCCTTAGGCTAGTTAGGTTTAAGTAGTTCTAAGTTCTAGGGGACTGATGACCTCAGAAGTTAAGTCCCATAGTGCTCAGAGCCATTTGAACCATTTTGAACTAATATTCTCACAGGCGACAACTAGTTAGCTTGTTCACCAACTTCCTTGGATCTGACAATGCAGAATACGACAAGGATGCAGTGCCAAGTCTTGTACAGTCCCGATGTGAGATACTTGGGTGTAACATATTCTTTAACCTACATTTCTAACAGTCTTATTTGCTTTCTCCGTGAAGAACTGTGGTGCTAGGAATGACAAACATGGGGAATACTTCCATCAAGAAAGAAGAAAAAATGAGAAAAGGTACCAGCGAAAGTTAGCTGAATCGATGTTAGCAGATTATTGCTAGACACTCATCAGCAGGTAATTATAAGCACCAAGTATTAACGAGGCAGGCAAAGTGACTGTGCAGAAAATGTGTTTCCACCGGGGCAGAACAATACTGTAAACAGAAGGTGATGTCCAAAAATGTTCTCGAAATATATTTAGATTTTCACACCTAGCCTAGATCTGTTCTGTCTGTCACTTTCAAACTACGTCCCCGTGGGAGCAAATGTATTCTAATAGTGGAGTACATAGTCATTCGTAGGCTATTTCTGTGGATGTCGTCTCCTCATGTCCTTCCTCAAACGTATTACAACATCGCAATAGAACTCTCTATTAACGAACTCTTTATTAACAATCTAGTCTACAAAAAAAATCAACAAGAACTCAAAGTTGATCTTGACTTGTTCAGCGTTATTTGGCCGAGGTAACGAATGACTTCCATTACGGCGATACTGCTCAATTTCAGGATCACAATCATAAACAAAACTTTCATCACGTACACTTCTTGGGCTTGCCGCCGCTTAAAATAGTGCAAGTCCCACTATATTTCATCGAAACAACTGTTCGATGTTTTCAAGTAGTAATCGTCACTGCTGCAGTCGCCTCTTGCTGCAATAACGACGGAAATTACTACCGCCGGAAGGAGATCAGTTTATTCCATCAAATCTTGTGGGACTCCTACTATGTTATCCGGATGAAAAACCGAGAATTGTATTTTCAAATGCGTCAGAAATGCCTAAAAATCACAACTTCCGTCACCACTGAAAATCTCTGAAACAAAGTTCAAGTCCTCTTGAAGCACTAATTTAAGTTCCCTGCAGACTTTCACACGAAATTTATTCTCATTATCTTGAAGTAAGCGTGCAATCGCTGCAATCCTCCTCGTTTTCAATTCCGACAAATCACGCTCATATGTACTTAGTATTCCCGAGGTTCTGCTGAGTTCTTGGATGGTCGTTCTGCGACCCTCCAGGATAAGAAGTTTTACTTTCTGAACATTTTCTGAAGTGATAGCAGTTGAAGCCCGACCATCAGGCAATACTCGCTCGTTTTTGAAATGCTCGTACCAGTCGTAGATATGTGACTCACCTAAAGAGTTGGCCCCCACAGCTTGTTTCAACATTCGATGCAGCAGTGTCTCCAAGTTTGAAACAAAACGTTTGACAGACACATTGCTCTTTCAGGTCAGTCATCGCAAATATGTAAATTCTTTAAAATACGACAACGGAAAACATGCTCGCCAACTATTAATGAAACCACTCAGTTGTCAGCTACTAGCCACTATCATTAAAAAAGGATGTATCGGGACATATCTAGCGGCATTTCAGTATACTCGTAACCGTTTGCGTACGAAAGTCAAATTTCGTGAACTTTTGGGTACCACCAAGTACATACATGCTCATTTAAGCGTAAATCTGAGAAATAGATGTAGCTATAAGAACTGGAGTTAGATTTACATTTCAACCCAGTCTGATAGAGCTAAAGTGAACGACATCCTGACAGCATACTCAGTTTCTCGAAGATTATGACATCCTGCCGATGC
Source organism: Schistocerca serialis cubense (assembly GCF_023864345.2). NCBI lineage: Eukaryota > Metazoa > Arthropoda > Insecta > Orthoptera > Acrididae > Schistocerca > Schistocerca serialis. Next base: position 246,960,256 of record NC_064641.1, on the reverse strand, counting down.
AGCTCTTGTTCTAAGGGAGGTTTCTTAATAACTTAGTGTTCTCCCAAATCAAAAGTCTGTTTATTTAATACTTAATTTGTGTTTGACTTCGTTTGTAGACTTTGGTTCGTTGAACTTGTTCTGGATTGAGCATGATCTCGAGCGAGAAACCTGTGACGCAGGTACGTGTTAATTTGGTCCCCATATGACTAGACTGGTCACAGCTCGCGATGCTGCGCAACTGTGATTTTTACGTTGTCAGAAGTCATGTAGGAAATGCGGGAAGCTACAAGTAGTGAAACGTAACACTCATGTGACAGTGATTCTCAAGTTACAAGATGCCTACTGCAGTGCAGTATGATTGTTGCGATTTACCACGTACAGAGGATTTATGTATGCATGTGTGTGAGGGAGCGCGAAGGTGAGGTGGGCGTCCAGCTGTCATATTCATAGACCACGTGACACAGGACAACCTCCCGTTGCGTGACTGAAAGAGAGAGGATCGTTGAACGAATTTCACGACATGAAGGCTGTTGCAGCAACAGAAGAAAAGACGCAAGTACCAGCAGCATTTAAAGCAATCTCCATAAAAGTTTAGTCTGCGTAACGTCCGCTATTGCGGATATCATTCATTTTCTGCCATTACTAACATCTTAGATTCCTGGCTGGCCGAGAATACAAATAGTGACTTTCCGATGGCCAAAAGGTCCTCTTCTCGGGCGTTCTGTACATTCGCTTATCGTAGGACGGTCGTGGGGTGTTCGACAACTTTGTATAGGAGTTAGGAGCAAAGATATTAGTTTCTAATATCTGCTGTGAGAGCTGTCAAGTTGGAATGGAATGAGGGACGGCGTCGAGCCCTGCATGTCAACTGAAGATGTAAAATATCGTTCTAGTTCCGATATCAAGCGCACTTCACCCCAGAGGCCAGCGAAAGATCAAAGAAAGAGATAACGATCTATAGCTGCCCCAGACCGTCACACTTGGACAAAAATGGCACTGTCCCTAGGTGCCTGCCGTAGTCTGGATACGATGTGCCGTTACTTTAGAAACGCAACGACCATTATACACCACTAAACACTAGATAAAAAATCGTTTTCTGGTGGAAGCTGTTTCTGAAATACATACTGCAATGGGACACGCACTGTCATCTGCTGTCACTGCAGACACTGAAAGGTTTTTCAACAGCTTGTAATGTAAGTGAATTACGCTTGCGCTAGGAACTTTTTGTTTTACAGGTTATTGTTGGGGCAAAAACCACAGTTAAACACAATTATTAAATAATTTCCACCGAATGTTACCAAAACGCTTGACAAAGGCAATAGGAGAAACATGGCACGAAATGTTACACTATACGAACAAATAGGCGTCGAAACTGTGTGTGTACGTGTGTGTGTGTGTGTGTGTGTGTGTGTGTGTGTGTGTGTGTGTGTGTGTGTGTGGAGGGGAGTTATTAGTGTGGAGGGGGAGGGGGGCAGGGGGAGAGGGGGTTATTAGTGCTCAACAACGGGCGGCCTTACTAAAATAATTATACGCGAAGGTGGTTGAAAGGTCTAAGACATTAAAAAGTGGTAAAATACAAACTTGGTTAAAATTGCATTTAATTACCATCCGCTCATTCACATTGTCACGCAATCTATAAGATGAAAGTTGGACAGATCTTTTAAAACATTTCTAGAAAACATAGATAATGCAAAGAACCTAACATAACGACACAGGAAAGAAGGAAGGCTAGCTGATCACTTAGAAAAAACATTGTATGGCCCTCCTATACCACACAAAAGCTTCTCCCTAATATTTTAAGAAGCAAGTCAGACATTTCGCAGAATCTTGAAAGCCGTACAACATACGAGGCTGGTTTTAAAACTTCTCGGAATGACCATGATAGTTCAGCGCTTCACGTGATATTCATTGCACTTTTGTCTGTAAACACGTGTCATGTCAGTGCTGTTGGGGGAGAGCTGTGGCGGTGACGTGGCTCTGTTGTTGTTCCCGCGTAGTGATTTGCGAAGATGGGAAAAATCGAGATTCGAGCAGTGATTAAGTACTTCATAAAGAAAGGTATGAGAGCAAAGGACATTCATGCCGATTCCAGAATACACTGGGGTACTCCTATCCTTCATATTCAACTGTTGCCAAGTGGAGAAATGAATTTAAATTTGGTTGGGAGAGCTTAGATGATGATCCGCGTAGTGGTCGGCCAAGATGTGTCGCTACTCCAGAAATCATTGCAAAAGTACACAAAATGGTCATGGAGGATCGCCAATTGAAAGTGCGTGAAATTACTCACGCTTGTCAGTTGTCTTCTGAAAGGGTATATCACATTTTAACTGACGAATTAGAAATGAAAAATTATCTGCAATATGATTGCTGCGACCCTTGACGAGCGCCCGCACACATGTGCCGTCGCCAAGGCAAAATTATACGAACTAAGGTATAAATTGTTGCCACACCCGCCGTATTCACCTGATACGGCTCTGTCAGACCTCCATCTCTTCCCAACACTGAAAATTTTACTTGGTGGACGAAGATTCACTTCAAACGAAGAACTGATAGCCGGAGTTGACAACTATTTTGCAGACCTGGAGGAAACTCATTTTCGAGGTGGGATCAAGGCACTGGAACATCGTTGGACCAAGTGCATTCACCTACAAGGAGATTACATTGAAAAATAAAAAAGCTTATTATCATTCTTCTTAGCATCTACGTATGACTATACTTGAAGAGCGAGGTGATACATTGTAAGACACACACTGAACCATCTGACTATCCCTACGCGCCTCCTTGGCTGCTGTATCTGTTAATTCGTCCCTTTAAATTCCCTTGTGTCCTGGTGCTAAACAGAATGACCCTTCCCTCCCCTGTGTTTGTAGGCGGAAAATATTGTATAAAATTGAAGCGTAGCACAATGCCGAATTCACAACTCTGTTCGTAATAGGCCTTGGAAGATCTCACATCCGTACAAATGTTAGTAATAATACTGCAATAGTAACAGTAAGCACACCACTTCCAGAACATACGTAAGATTTATGCAGTTCAAATAAGGATGCTTGAGCACATTGCTAAAACACATGGAAGCCAGTATCTAAATTTTCCTTGTGGAATGTAATGGCACTGCACTAAGAACCCCAGTACCTTCTGTTATTAAATACCTGATAGAGCGTAGTGGAACAATGAACTGAGACACAGTTTCAAAATGCATTAAGAGTTTTAAATTTAGTTTATGCAATTGTAACAGGCTGCTACAAATCTAGATGAACCTAATAACAGCACCGACTCTGACGTGGTAGTGATGACCGATGTCTGAGCCTTCAACCGCCTTAAATGACCATCCTTGGTTATTATGTACTGTAGACGCAGTTGTTACTGGCTTGTCCATCCACGGTGGGCCAATAACAGCGTCGAGCTCATGGCAGCATCGCTGCGACAGCTCAGTTCGTCGCTTACGCCAGTGCGTGAAGGCGGTTTATCTCCTACCTCTGGAGTACGTCCACCGAGCCTGAGTCTTCGTCTTTCTTAACAATCTAATCGAGTAGAGGGGCAAAGTCGCACTTGCAACGTGCCTGTCTGACGAGGTTCTGGGAGGACAACGCAAATTTGGTTTTCAGTATTTCGTGTAATTGTTGACCGAATTTAAACATTTAGAATATTGTCACAATCTATTCTCTATGAAGCAGAATCTTATGTTAGAGGTTCACCGCAATAACACAAGTTTATGTCTTGAGGCAGCATAATTCACGGCGAACAAATCAGCCAAACTGCATTCATCCACTGAGGGATAATGAGAGTACCTAGCGACTTCCAGCGAACTACACACATAGTTTCAAACGTTTACGAAAATTTCTCTCGCTGACACCTCCAACCAAATGATGAAAGCAAAAAGTTAATCGCGTACTACATTTTCGTTGTTCATGCAGTCAAGCGTCAGCATCAGGCATGACGCTTTGATTTATTACTTCTTTAGTACTACTAACTCTATCCGCAACACTCTGCAGACAGTGTTCACAGATACCACTGAATGCACCTGCAAAATTTTATAATTGTACGACTCAGTTCAGTAGATGCGACGTCATAAACACCGTGATGGGTGAAAAGCTATCTTTTGCTTAAAACGGAGGGCAAAATACTCTATTTGTATCCAGCCAGTGTTTGATAAAGACAGCACTTGGTGGCTCCCAAAGAATCGGGGGCAAGAGTTGTTCACTGGCCCTTGTCTAACCGCGCACAGCATTAGACCTATTTTCAATGCTTTCATGTTGGTTCGAGTAGTGTGCTTCCTTATACAGTGTTGAAAGACATACAACGCGACAATATGAGCTGTGGAGCGTAGAAGCCTTTGCGGACATGACAAACAGATGTGAACTAGAATGGAAAACACAAGTAAATGCAGAGGTGTTAAAATGGTGAACGGGGTAAAGCAGTGAATAAGTACGATCAAGAGTAAGAAAAGATGTTGGCTGGGTCGTTTAATGAGAACAGACTGCATAATAAATGATGCTTTAGAAGGATCTACGAATGCACGAAAGGAGCAGATCTAGGTAACAAACGACATCAATAACCATTTTTAATGCTGCAAAACGTAAACGATGGAGGAGGAGAAGATAACAGGACACATTATGATGGGGATGATGTGGTAATGATCAAATTGGTAATTTTAATTTCATATCGTAGTGCTGATGATGAATTATTATCAAACGTTCAACACATTGGGGTTGGGTTGGGCTGTTTGGGGGAGGAGACCAGACAGCGAGGTCATCGGTCTCAGCGGATTCGGCCGTGCCCTTTCAAAGGAACCATCCCGGCATTTGCCTGGAGCGATTTAGGGAAATCAAGGAAAACCTAAAACAGGATGGGCGGACGCGGGATTGAACCGTCGTCCTCCCGAATGCGAGTCCAGTGTGCTAGCCACTGCGCCACTTCGCTCGGCCAACACATTGCAACTTACTAGTAGATTAAAACTGTGTGCCATGCCGTGACTAGAAACTGACTGAGCCATCAACGCGCCTCATGGTTCACTTCACACAGTCACTTCTGCCACAGTTTAAATCTGACAGCCAGTTTGAACACAATGCACTCTCCGCAGCAGAGTGATACGTTCACTTTCGATTTTATTTTACTTTACGCTGAGCAAGCACTATGATACATAGGAGGAGGAGGAGATGAGTGTTTTAACTTCCCCTCGAGGATGAGACCATTAGAGACGGAGCACGAGCTCGGGTTAAGGCAGTAAGAGGAAGGAAATCTGCCGTGTTCTTTCAATGGAACCATCACGGCATTTGCCTAAAGCGAGTTAGGGAAATCACGGAAAACCTACATCAGAACAGCCGTAGGCGGATTTGACCCGTCGCGTCGTCCTCCCGAATGCGAGTCCAATGATCTAACCACTGCGCCACCTCGTTCGGTAATGACACATACATCAACCTTAGCACCACACGGTGCTTAATTTTTAATTTTTAACTATAGCCAACAGTCAACCACCAGGCTTACTGGCCACATTATATTTATGATATGATTACTCCGATAACCAAACCAAGCGAAACATATTAATTTGACTGTGACTGATATACAGCAAGTTTTAATTTTTAAAGTACTGTAGACGACCCAAAGGTACATGAATAGTGGCTTGCAATTAATAAACACGAGTGGTTGAGTAACACTCAGCCAGAGCAATACGGCCTCCATCGCAAGTTGGGCAGACTACATGAAACGCGCGCTGACACACAAGGACATGGCAAAGCCAGTCCCGGCGAATTAACTATCGATTTGCGCCCGGCAAGTGTCCATGTGCGCACGGACACAGTACGAGAGGAAAGTTCTCTCTCTCTCTCTCTCTCTCTCTCTCTCTCTCTCTCTCTCTCTCCCTCTCCCTCTCTTGCGCAAATTCCCATCCCCGCCCACCCTCCCTCTGATTTACAGAAACACATACGCGAGCTTTCATCTGCACACAGGATTCCACGTATTTACTCGGTCAAACGAATCAACATTGCAATCTTGCGATGGACGTTGGTTCATCCACCTAAAATCGTGTCTAGTGTACGTAACAAATAACGTGTATGCACTGTCTTGTGCAGCGAACAGCTTTTTTGGACATGAGCTTAAAGGAAAACATTTTAAAAATTCTAAATAATGTTCGCATTAACCTAAAAGTGCTGCTTGAAACACTACGCATCTCAAAACAAAACATTTATAGTTAAGGAAAACAATTACTTCCTTAATTTCCTTTGTAGGCCACTGCTGATGCACAAAACAATTAGATGAAACATGTTTGGTTAAAAACATGAAATTCTGTTGCAAAAGCGAGTAATAATTATTTTTGTCTACAACATAAACAGCTTATAATGTGGTGACAATACTGCAGCGAATACACGTTTTAAAAAGAAAAAAAACTACGTTTACAAAATTTTAGAGTGTTGAGAGGACACGAAAGGAAATACTTTTTTAGAGGTGTACAGTTTCCGCACTTGGTACCATGAAGGTTCCGACGCTAGTGATGTTCAGAAATGATTTTCAAACTGCCGTGTGATGATAATTGTATTAAAGCTGTTATTCACCTATGATTTCTTTCCCATGGGGAGATGAAGCGTTGGGCGTACGAGACAATGACAGACACTCCTTGTGGGTATTAATGTAAACGAAAGATTATTTCTAGCAACATCTCTGAACCAGAATATACCACACGGCAGTTTGGAAGCCGTCCTTAACATTGCCAGCGATAAAACTTTGCCGGCCACGGTGGCCGAGCGGTTCTAGGCGCTTCAGTCCGGAACCGCGCGACTGCTACGGTCTCAGGTTCGAATCCTGCCTCGGGCATGGATGTGTGTGATGTCCTTAGGTTAGTTAGGTTTAAGTAGTTCTAAGTTCTCAGATGTTAAGTCCCACAGTGCTCAGAGCCATTTGATAAAACTTTCGGACCCTACGCGGGAAACAGTGCTTTTGTAATATTTTTGTCACACAAAGAACTGTTTCTTTTTATGTGAACGATCACTGTACTTGGCTAGGAAAAGTTTACAGTAGCATATTATCCACTAGTGAAGGTGTACCATCGCTGCTCCCGGGTTATTAACGGTGCGTCCAACAATGCTATCACCAATCAGCATGAATGTAACTGTCAGCTCGTCATTGTTATGTTATACAGCAGTTCAGTTACGGTTGACAGTAGTGCAGTTACGGTTGACAGTAGTGCAGCTGTGGATGAGTGAAGTTCGTACGCAGATCTTTTAATTCCAAAATGGTCACCGCTATTCTTCATTAGCTGCACAAATCTTAACGAACGGCTCCATAATTATGGAGGGGATGATACGACATGCCACTGTGGCTACAACTGCAACTTTTTGTTTCAGGTCCGAGTTTAGTACTTACCCTCTAAGAATAATCTCAGAGGAGGAAGTTCCAGCAGGGAAAACAGTTGCGCTGGGAGGCGGCCAGGGATTCTTCAAATGCAACTGCCAGCAACTATGTTAGACTCTGAGATGCTTTTGCAAAAATAAAAATTTTTCGTGCAACTCAAGGTGCCAAGATGCACGTCCTTGTTGCAATAAATTAATTGCACATAATATGACAATGTTTTCAAACTACAGGTGATGACTGCAACTTTCGCAGTACGACTGTTTTGCTATTACAGCCATGGTTCACATTCCTTACTTCTTGGCAGTGGAGGTATACATTCACAAGGGATAGTGCACGATCCCTAGTCAATGTGTATTGTTTGACGTTTGACGGAATTCGAATCAGTAATCCACTTTCACTAAATGATGGTATACGTTCCCTGAAACCTCTCTCTCTCACTCTCACTCTCTCTCTCTCTCTCTCTCTCTCTCTCTCTCTCTCTCTCTCTCCCTCTCCCTCTCATTCCCTGATGCCGTGACACGTCCATCATCCTGTCCTCCTCCTTCTCAGTATTTTCCATGTATTTTTTTCTTCGTCGATTCTGAGAACAACATTATCATTCCTTACTTCATCGGTCCACATAATCTTCAACATTCTTCCGTAGCACCACATCTCAAATTCTTCGATTCTTTTCTGTTCCGATTTTTCCACAGTTCATGATTCACTACGACACAATGTCCCAAATATACATTCTCAGAAATTTCTTCCTCACATTAAGGCTTATGATTGATACGAGTAGATTTCTCTTGGGCAGGAATGCCCATTTTGCCAGTGCTAGTCTGCTTTCGGTGTTCTCCTCCTCCGTCCGTCAGGGGTTAATTTGCTACCTAGGTCATCAGACAATTCCTGCCTCTCATAGAAGCCTTCACTGTACTCTTTTCATCTATCCGCACTCTCCTCTGCGTTTGACAGTGCAATTTCCATTTTACTCTTAATGTTCCCACCTTTGTTTTTAATTTCTCCGAAGGTTGTTTTGATCTTTCTATACGCTGAGTCAGCCCTTCCGCCAACCATTCCTTTTTCGATTTTTTCACATTTTTCCTGCAGCCATTTCGCTTGGATTTCCTGCACTTCCTATTTACTTCATTCCTAAGTGATTTATATTAACTGAACATTTATGTATTTCCTTCTTTCGTCGATCAACTCAAATATTTCTTCTGTGACCAAGGTTTCTTCGCAGTAATCTTCACAGTACCTATGTTTCTCTTTCCCTCATCTGTGACTGCTCTTTTCAGAGATGCCCACTATTCAACTGAACTGCTCACTGTAACCATATGTTTAGCGAAACTCAAACGCGTTTCATCCTTCCGCAGTACTTCAGTATCCCGCTTCTTTTCACAATGGTTCCTCCGTGCGATTCTCTCGAACTTCATTCATTAAGAGATCGTGATCTCAGTCTGTATCAGCTCCTGGATAAGTTTTACAATGAAATATCTGGTTTCGGAATCTCTGTCGGACCATGCTGTAATCTAGATGGATTCTTCCACTGTCTCTGGGCCCTTCTCCAAGTATACCACCTCCTCTTATGGTTCTTGAACAGATTATTGGCTGTTACCATCTGAAATTTACTGCAGAACTCAATTAGCCTTTTTCGTTCTCCTATTTCTACTATCAAGCCCATTTTCTCCCGTAACCATTTCTTCTATTCCTTCCACCGCCATCCTCATAATTTTTGAATCTACTAAATTCCTGTACAACTCACTTTCTTTACTTTCCCGAAAAAAATTCTGATACGCTAAGGAAGTAACAATACGGAAGAAAATAATGTATATACCTCGGATATAAAGAAATAGTCCATAAGATCCCAAGTTCAGCAGGGATCAAGGTAGTGACACGAAAATATATCGTCTTTTTGGTGTAAGAGATTTACAAAAAAGAGGAAGAAATGAAGCAATAGTTTGCTAAATTTCGTGTATGCTCAAATATAATATCCGGAAAACTCCTTTGTTGTAAATGTAGTAAGCGTTATAGTGTCCAAATCAATTTATTTCTAAGCTGCAGAGCGTGTGGCAAGCAAAAAAATGGTTATTCACAGTCAAACCTATATTTCCTATATTTCCAGGTCAGTGGTGATGTTTCTTATAACATAGTAGATAGGAACATTTTCCCAAGAAATAAGTGGGATTCTTAGCCACATATGTAATAGCTCTCTGAAGCAGGGTATTATCCCAGATAGACTGAAGTATGCCATTCTTAAACCACTGCATAAAAAAGGGGACACGTCTGATGTAAACAACTACTGCCCAATCTCTCTTCTGACTGCCTTATCCAAAATTCTTGAAAAAGTAATGTATTGTAGAGTAGCTTCACACCTTTGTAAAAATAAAGTTTTAACAAAATGTCAGTTTGGTTTCCAGAAAGGTTTCTCAACGGAAAATGCTAGATATACTTTCACTAATCAAATATTAAATGCTCTGAGTAACCGGAAGTCACCCGTTGAGATTTTTTGTGATCTCACACAGGCTTTTGATTGTGTAAATCATGGAATACTACTAGATAAGCTCAAGTACTGTGGTATGAATGGGACAGTGCTCGAACAGTTTAAATCATACCTAACTGGAAGAGTGCAGAAAGTTGAAATATACAGTGCACATAATATGAAAAAAACTGGTGATTTCTCAAACTGGGGAACAATCAAGAATGGGGTGCCGCAAGGTTCGGCCTTGGGTCCTCTGCTGTTCTTTATATTTATTAATGACTTGCGATTCTATATTCACGAAGATAAAAAGCCGGTATTTTTTGCCGGCGATACAAGTATAGCTATCACACCCAACAGACAAGAATTAACTGTTGAAATTGTAAACGATGTTTTTCAGAAAATCATTAAGTGGTTCTCTGCAAATGGACTCTCATTAAACTTCGACAAAACACAGTACATACAGTTCCACACAGTAAATGGAATGACACCATTAATAAATATAGACTCCGACCAGAAATCGGTAGCTAAGGTAGAATATTCAAAATTTCTAGATGTATGCATTGAAGAAGGGGTTGAACTGGAAAAAACACACAGAAGATTGCAAATTTTGGCGATATACATCTCAGTAAATTAGCTTACCACGCCTATTTTCATTCTCTGCTTTCGTATGGCATCATATTCTGGGGTAACTCATCATTGAGTAAAAGAGTTTTCATTGCACAAAAGCGTGTAATCAGAATAACTGCTGGAGCTCATCCAAGATCATCCTGCAGACACTTATTTAAAGAGCTTGTAACGTTGTTGCTTTAATTTGTTATGAAAGCGGTGCTGCTATTCAAGACCATAAAAGTGGGTTAAAAGCTGTGAGCTGTCTGGGGAAGTTAACCTTGCATTACTGACCAACTGTTTCACCAGGTATCCAGTCTAGCTTACCAAATTCCCAACCAGACTAACATTAATTATAATCTTTTAATAGTCATACGACAACCGGTGATATATATATATAAAAGATAATTTAAATAAAAAGAAATAAATCAATTTATATTTGGAAATTTATTTTAACATTGATCATTGTAATTTCAGCATATTAAACTTGATTCCTAACTAAACTGGTGCCTTATTTAGGATTGTGAAAATGTGAGATTGCAATCTTACGGAACACATCAAATATGGAGCCAAGATTGGGAGACTGCATACAACACTGTATACATAAAACAACACACAAAGAATGTTGAAACATATGCAAGAGAAAGTTAACCACTACCAACCGATTCAATTTTCACCCAAAGAAGTTACGTTCGTAGCACAATCCTGTCCGTCATGTAATTACCACACACTGGTATACTAAATTCATATTAACTCTTTGTGAAATCTTCGCGAAAAGAATAGCTGAGGGCTACTTTGATGATTACACCACATGCTACACGCGGTCAACTTGGTTTACACAAAGAGTGTAACTCCACAATAATTTTGATAATTAAAATAAATTAGATCGAAAAGCAATTTACAAAAGAAAAACCTTGAACTGGTTACTATCGTCTTACTATTAACCTGATGGGTCAAACAATTATATAAGCACGTGATAATGGTCTCACAAAGTACACCCCACGTGGGTTGAACATAAAGAAAAGTTGCTATATTGAAAAATACTGTCAAGACGAGACGTTATAATCTCACGCACATTCGCATTTAAGATTGATGAACTTAGTTAGAGTTACTGATCAACACGTGGTTCCACTTTATTCACAAAGCAGTGACAAAGCAACTACCGGAATATATTCTGAACTGCACAAGAGAATTACACTGCGCTGCAATTTAAGATAACATTAAATATTTTAGAGCTAAACCTGAAATAAAGGTGATTAAATTTTCAGTTAGGCTGAACTTAAGAAATCCATTGTCCTACGGACTTAGCAGACACGCGCTTAGCCGGAGATCTTACCACTTCAGACGCTCGCCACGGACAGGCTGACCTGGTCCCTTCCTGAGGGTTGGCTCACAAATACAAACGGAAGTGGCCAGAGGGGCAGCTTCCTATACCAACATGACAGACAGGACCATACTAAGGATAGAAACCTCTTTGCTTTTAGAAAGCGTAGCTACCTGTTCCGACGTTGGTCCTACTGTTCTCTAGCAGACAGGCTTGTCTGCTACCCTGAGGCATGCAACTAGAAATACATTTGCTCATTCATCCTCTCACACAGAAGGGAAGGGGGTTGACAGTATCTTATCATATACAGTATATAAAAGAAAGCGGATGTAGGTTCCGTATGAGACTGTGTGACATGAATTAAACTGTGTTTTAAAGTGTAGTAGTGTGACAGATCGTTCTTGTTTATGTGTAAAAGTAACACGTTCCACTACTCAGTCTCCTCCCAGATAGTCAGAAACGCCACAGTAAATTTAGAAGAGGAATTTATGCCGTAAATGACAACAGATTTAAGAAATTAACATGAAAGGAATCCAACAGAGACCTTTCAAGCTAGAGATCTTCACTGTAGCCTCACAATATATATATTCACTTATGAAATTTGTTATTGACAATACGAACGAATTCAAAAGAAATAACAGTGTACATGACTACAACACTAGGAGAAAGGATGATCTTCACTACTCAAGGTTAAATCTAACTTTGGCTCAGAAGGGGGTAAATAATGCTGCTACAAAAGTCTTTGGTCACTTACCTAATAGCATCAAAAGTCTCACAGATATCCATATAGCATTTAAAAGGAAATTAAAAGAATTTCTTAATGGCAACTCCTTCTACTCATTAGATGAATTTTTGGATATAGTAAGTGGATAATTTCCCCAACCCCCCACCGAAAAAAATAAGTAAATAAAAATATTAAGTGTCATGTAATATTTTGTGTAATGTAATATCTTGTATAGACACCTTTTATTAACTTGACGCGTTCCACATCATTAAGAAATGTCGTATTCATGATCTATGGAACAAGTACTAATCTAATCTAATTTTATACAGAATAGAGTTCTGGTATGAATGAAAACGAAAAGCAAGAAAAAAACTCATAAAAAAGACGGGCGAATAGATAGGCACATGGCAAGTCGAAGGAGGGAATATGCGTGACCCGGCAGCAAACATTCAAACATAAAAGGGGAGCAATTTAAGTTTCCGTTGTACACTGTTATCAAAAAAGAAGAGTTACAAAAAAGGCGTACGACAGGAGTTCGTTGTTTCTGTGGCAGCTCTGAAATTTTACACATATTATACTGCAACCAACAAAAGATGTAGGCTGCAAGCATCAACCTGTTAATAAAGCCGCTGATGAGAACACAAAAGGTCTCTAAACGAGAACGCTACAGCTTGCTGTAAAAATATGAGTCGGGGAACATCATAGGGATAACACAATTTCAACAAAAGGCTACGAGGAAACCAACGGCGACACTCATAAATGTGTGACTGGAGTTTCATTATTAAGAAAAGAGAGTGAAATGGAAGGTATCACTCTATGTGTCGTTTGGTATCCTTTCCATTTAGTTCCTGGGGTTATACTGCCTTTCACTCAAGAGTTAGCGCGATGCGCGTTTTTGCTCAAGGTTAGTATATATCTTTGTGTCTTCGTACTTAAACTAGGTCGTATGCCACATTCCTTCATGAATGTTGGTGGGAATACATACATCCCAAATTACTATTCCGTACAAGCCGACTGGGAAGTAATATGAACTTATTTCGTGCAAAAACTATCGCCCGTGCAAATGATTAAGAGATTGCAACAGAGAGAGATATAAAATGGAGGCGCCACTGTCCCCACCTCTCTCGAATACAAGCACAAGGGATATGATCTGGGTGAGACGAATAAACATAAAAATAAAGGCGTATGTCGTGATTGCGGGGAGACTCCGAGGCACAGGTTCAGCCGCCTAACTGGAACGGATTTACCTACCCTTCGCGAAGTGAGGGATGTGTGTTTCAAGTGTTTCTGATACGTGTGGATGACTGCTTTGAGTGCGTGTGTAGTGAGGTGTCATGTTTACATTGTATGATGAATAGTGTTAAACCTGGTGGCAGCGCATAGCCTACAGTACTCCTCTCGAGTAACACCAAAGCGGCCATCGAGCTTAACGTGCCCGTCCAACGGATGGATCACCTTCAAGATGGTTCAAATGGCTCTGAGCACTATGGGACTTAACATCTGAGGTCATCAGTCCCCTAGAACTCAGAACTACTTAAACCTAGCTAACCTAAGGACATCACACACATCCATGCCCGAGGCAGGATTCGAACCTGCGACCGTAGCAGTCGCGCGGTTCCGGATCACCTTCAACTGTGTCATCTGCACCTACTCCATGAAACACTGTGGTCCTCCCCTTTGACGGAAAGGATACGAGAAAGCTGCGAACAGCGCATGACGTACCCTGGCGGTTATCCATCCAAGTACCCGCGACGCCCGGTATTGCTTAATTTCAGTGATCTTACGGAAACACGTACATTCAAAGAGGCAAGGCCGCTAGCTGTGGGCAAATGTAACGTCTTCCAACTGACAAGTGGATCACTATACACCACCTTTTGTAGTCTCTAATAACATGGCACTATGGGGAGGAGGGGTATTTCACCGAGGACAGTGAATTAGGTTCTGCAATTGAGTAACGGGCTAAGGTTTCTCGTTGTTCTTAATGCGAGACGTTGTAAAAATTTTCGTGATCAGTTCCATGCGAGTCTGTGCCCCTTGCAGGGCACGGAAACTGTCACAAATCGTGTTAGCAGGCGGCACAATCCAGTAATCACGTGTAAATGTTAGCAGAATTAATTGTACTGTTCCTTCACAACTTTATGGTTGGAAATTTCTATGAGGTGCAAAAGAACACAAATTCACGAGCTGCGACTTTCTTCGCTATACAGGGAAAATATCTTCGTATCTCTCATATTATTTTATTTTTAAGGTGCAAAACTTTTATTTTTCACGGTAAACAACATCGCATGCAGCTGTACACCTTGAGAAAGTGTTAAGAATTTTTTCACATCACATTGCTAGTGTTTATAATTTTTTCCTTAAGTTGAAGTAAGACCGTTGTTTGGCTGTTTACCAGCAGCCATTAGTTTTGTTTCATTCCCTAACGAGCAGTCAAGAATCTTGTTTCAGGAAATAATCGATCATATTCTAGGCAAGAACTCTGACGTCTGGTATTTTTCTTCTTTTTTTTTAATTTCTCAGTATTTCACATTTTCACATATTTGCAACGCTTTGCAAATCGTAGTATCTAGAGGTGCCTCCTTTCGTGACGAGCCCTAGACTCCCCATTCACATGCAATGCGCCCATGTGGCTTGAAGTTACTACTAGATGCAAACGTCGGGAGACCGAATCTACCCTCCGCGGGCGCGATAGCTTGTGGATAGTCTGAACGGGCGCGTGAGGAGCAAGAAAGCGCAGAGTCGTTTGTACCGCTCTCTGTCAACGGCAAATGCAGCTGCGGCTCTGGCGTATACGTGGAAAAGGCAATCGCCTAACCCGTCCAAATATGTCGGGCGACAAAATTCTGCCGGAAACAAAGAAAATTTTAAGAAATTTTGCTTTCTGCCCGTCACGCTGTTACCGGTTTTGCCTTCCAGCCGGAAAGTCAATAAAAATGCGCCAAGCGGATCAACAATGCCATAGTAGTAGGCGATACGACTGTGCCTCCTGATCGCGATGAAGTCAATAAGCTTATCCCCTCTCTCCTTGCTGTAAAGGAAACAACAACCATAAAAGAACAAAGAAAAGAAACAATGTGATAACATTGTCATAACCGTCTCATCTTCATTCCTCTACATCATACTCACTACATCACGTATAGTTATTCTGTTGACAACTCTGCAACGCGAATGTGTGATACAATTCTGCTGAATTTGTCAATCAGAGATTTGTTGCTAGTATTCAGTTTACTTACACTTATTACATTATTCCTTCAAATGGAAGACTTATTTGTACATGAGTAATAAAATGTTGTTCTGATGTAAGATAATAGACTCCTTAGGCTGCAACTCAAAATTGATTCAAAATATGCATTTCTTTACATATCTGCATTTTTACTTATATTTCCTTCGTCAGCTGTGATCATGTGGTATCCTTTTTGGAAATTATTCGTAATATTCGTGCGAGTTCTGATTTCTCTTATTTTATTACGATGGTCCTATATCTCTAAATGGGTGTCAGTCAACAAAATATTTTCGCTTTCGAGAAGAAAGTTTATGATTATAATTTCGTGCTAATATCTCGGCGCAACGAAAAACTTCTTTGTTTCAATGATTGCCACCCTACCTCACGTATTATATCCGTGGCACTTTCTCCTCTATTTTGCGATAACACAATACGTGCTGGCCTTCTTTGAATTTTTTCGGTGTTCTCCGTCAATACTACGTATCTGGCAAGGATTCTGGTAGGTCAGGGTACGAATTTACACACCTACAGTCTCCGTACGCGGCAACACGCGCGACTTCGTATTCGTTGTTTCGTCCCCCTGTGTTTGAAACACATGTATTGACAGCTCCTGTCACAAGCTAGTTTTGCTTGTTTCAGTTGTTTACAATTAATTTACAATTACGTAGGTTGTAACAGTAAGGATTTAATTTGTGTTTGAGTAGCTACTGCAGGCACGGCTCGGGAAACACACACAGAGCATTCGACGATGTTTCGTAAGCTTGATTATGCAACCAACTAACGGCACCCTCATCACAAGGCACAATTTATCAGTGACTCAAGAAGGATATCAACCGATATCATATTCACGTTCGACACGAGTCGCTGATAACCATAAGGACCTAAGGCACACCGTCGTCGATTTTGAGATTGCAGCAATTATGCATTCTGCTTTCGAGTGTTGAGCTTTTCGTGAACCACCTCTAATTGTGTCTGTATGTCTGCAGTTCCACACTGTACATATGAACGTTCACGAAAAGTTGTCCCACCGATTTCTCGTATATTCAATTCCACAAGGGCCCAAAGCACAAACTATAGTTTTGTTGCTCTGTGATGCTTAATTGTTGTCTAGGGTTGACAACATAATTCAGTATCTACATCATGTATGTAGTAATAATGCTTCATAAACAGAGATGTTATCGGCAGTTTGATCTGAAACTCTAGCCTCAGAAAGAATATGATGATAGCGAGGACCATGAAGTGTTGGAACAGGTCATAACTGCGTGTGTGGTTCGTTTAATATCTGTTACGCGCGCACGTAATATCTGTTACGAACAACTTAAATTGGAAGAAACACACAGAAAATGCTGTGGGGAAGGCTAACCAAAGATTGCGTTTCATTGGCAGGACACTTCGAAAATGTAACAGATCTACTAAGTAGACTGCCTACATTACGCTTGTCCGTCCTCTTTTAGAATACTGCAGGGAGGTGTAAGATCCTTAGCAGATAGAACTGACGG
Organism: Schistocerca serialis cubense; assembly: GCF_023864345.2. Lineage (NCBI taxonomy): Eukaryota > Metazoa > Arthropoda > Insecta > Orthoptera > Acrididae > Schistocerca > Schistocerca serialis. Next base: position 246,943,096 of record NC_064641.1, on the reverse strand, counting down.
AGTACATCGAAAAGGTTCAAAGAAGGACAGCACATTTTGTATTATCGCGAAATATGGGAGAGAGTGTCACTGAAATTATACAGGATTTGGGTTGGACATCATTAAAAGAAGGCGTTTTTCGTTGCGACGGAATCTTCGCACGAAATTCCTATCATCAACTTTCTCCTCCGAGTGCGAAAATATTTAGTTGACACTGACCAACATAGGGAGAAACGATCACCACGATAAAATAAGGGAAATAAGAGCTCGTACGGAAAGTATGTGTTCGTTCTCTCCGCACTCTATACGAGATTGGAATAATAGCGAATTGTGAAGGTGGTTCGATGAACCCTCTGCCAGGCACTTAAATGTGATTTACAGCGTATCCATGTAGATATAGATGTTCTTCATTAGTAATTTTTGTGAACATTTCTCCTGGAAAATGTACTGATGGTAATTTCACTTTAATTACAAACTTCACAATAGTCAAAAGATTCAATTGTGTCTTGCCTAGATATGGAAATTTTGTGAATTAATATTAACAAGAAATATAATCTGAAATAGTAACTAACATTTCATAACGAAGTGGGTAGACTATTTTTTTGTAGGATTTATAAGATGTCGCCCTATGTGACTAGTGGTTTCGTTATAAATTTGATTTCACAAATATCTATTTTTCTCAAACATTTGCTTCCGTGCTTCTGCCTTTATGGTTCTCAGTACTGACTACTAAACGAAATATCCAGTAAGCAATGACACTACTAGACGCGCACGTAATATATGAAGAGCAGAAATGAAAACCGTTTTAAAAGCCATTTTTTTCAAAATATGCGTTTTCAGTGCTGTTGTGTTCTCTGTACTATGTTGCATGTCCCCAGACTTGATCCAGATACCAAACCAAGGAAAAAGTCTTTCAAATATGAGTTTGTAGATGGCGCAAGGTCTTTGTGTCAATACATGCTTCCCTCTGGAGTTCCAAAACTAAAAAGATGTAGGAAGAAGTTTTTGTTGACATTAGTTCTATTAGTTAAATCCTGCTTCTGTATTTCTGTGTTTGTATTATTACAAAAAAGTTATAGCAACTCCATATTAATGTCACTGAGAAGCAAACACTTCTTCCCGCTACTTTGTCAAAAAATGGCATTTTGGAGACAGTAGTTAAATATAAAATACGACTTGATTCTCGCAAAGTAGATAATAGCAACCAATCACTGGCAATAATGCTATTTATTGACACAACTGGCGCAGTTACCGGTTTCGAACCGATAGGTTCATCTTTGCACGGCTGTTCACGTCTGAGCGTTTATATTAAATTTGTTGTTTACATCAGTTGTTCGAAGAAAAGCAAAACACTAATGTAAAGAACAAGAAATGTAAGATAAATGAGAACAGCTGTCTGAAGATCAACCTGCCGGCTTGAAACAGATAACGGCTTTATTTGTGAAAACAACATCAATACCAGTGGCTGGTTATTGTTTTTTTGTTTGCAAGAATGAAATAGTAAAAGCTTTCTTACTGGCATTTGCAACCAGTCAGTTTGCTGGTATGAGACTCAGAACGTCAACAAATAATCCATGTACTGTTTCACTCGGAGCGCATCCTTCATCGGGCCAAATACCGGGTGATCAAAAAGTCAGTACAAATTTGAAAACTGAATAAATCACTGAATAACGTAGATAGAGAGGTACAAATTTACACACACATGCTTGGAATGACATGGGGTTTTATTAGAACCAAAAATATACTGTAATGACACATTCCGACGCAGAGACATACAATACCTTAAAGGCTGCGCCAAAGATCAAATTGAGAAGGTGGTGTTGGTGTTGGTGGTGGTGGTGGTGGCGGTTAGTGTTTAACGTCCCATCGACAACGAGGTCATTAGAGACAGAGTGCAAGCTCGGGTTAGGGAAGGAGTGGGAAGGAAATCGGCCGTGCCCTTTTCAAAGGAACCATCCCGGCATTTGCCTGAAACGATTTAGGGAAATCACGGAAAACCTAAATCAGGATGGCTGGAGACGGGATTGAACCGTCGTCCTCCCGAATGCGAGTCCAGTGTAAATTGAGAAGGATGTAGAATATAATCTCTGTAATGTTCATATTGGATTCTCTTTTGTTTCATACTCCAAGAAGGAGTTAAGAGACACTTTCGATTGTTACCTTGTAGGGGATGGACGTAATTTTTGGTGTGTGCGGAAAGGCAGCCATCTTGTTAGTATTTATGGTTTGTGCGACGGGCAGAGCAAATCTTATTGTGAATAAAAAAATAGTGAGAAGTATCTAAGTTTTACGAGAATTATTTAAAGCGACGTAGCATTGTATTCCTTGGTTCCCACCGTCTTCGTGCAGTGAACCGATGCCGACTCAGGAAGGTACACACGGTCAACAAAGAGAAGAACATCGATGGCGACTAATGAATTAATATTGTGGCAGAAGGACGAATTCTACGCCTAAGGTGAGAACTCTGAATAAATCAACAATGACGTAGAATTCAAAAATGTAATTAATCGGAATGGTAAATTATATTACAGGCAAATTTCACACAGCACTGAATTTGTTCGCATTCAAGCCGGTCAATACAGTCCGTAAAAAAGCCTTTCAAAAATTCTAAATTTACAGTTCCATATCCATATTTTTTCCTCTTTTCAAAAAATCTATTAATTAATTTTTTTATTTATTTCGCCACAATACAAACTTTCAAAAAATGTCCGACAGATGGCGGTTCATCTGATTAGAATGGCAATAATTAGAATAACAAAGTAAGACAAGGCAATGATGGTGTTCTTTACAGGAAATGCTCAATATGTCCACCATCATTCCTCAACAATAGCTGTAGTCCAGGAATAATGTTGTGAACAGCACTGTAAAGCATGTCCGGAGTTATGGTGAGGCATTGGCGTCGGATGTTGTCTTTCAGCATCCCTAGAGATGTCGGTCGATCACGATACACTTGCGACTTCAGGTAACCCCAAAGCCAATAATCGCACGGACTGAGGTCTGGGGATCTGGGAGGCCAAGCGTGACGAAAGTGGCGGCTGAGCACACGATCATCACCAAACGACGCGCGCAAGAGATCTTTCATGCGTCTAGCAATACTTTTTTTTTTGTTCCAATAAAACCCCATGTCATTCCAAGCATGTGTCAATTTTTACCTCTCTATCTACATTATTCCGTAGTTTATTAAGTTTTCAAATTTATACTGACTTTTTGATCACCCAGTAGATGGAAGCTGGAAGGTGCGAGATCCAGGCCGTCAGGCAGCAGTCCTTCAGCTGAGCAGCGACACGTTTGACTGTGATCGTACGATCACCTCGAGTGAGAGTGTCCGCACGTTTCAACACTGCAGGAGTCACAGCTGTGTGCGGCTGGTCGCACGCGGGAAGTCAGAAGGTTTGCGCGACCCTTTCGTGATGATGACAGACGTCTCGCCCAATCACTCACCGTGCTTTTGTTCCCTGCCAGGTCTCCGTAGACATTCTGCAAGCGCATATGAATATCTGCGATGCTCTGGTTTTCTTCCAAAAGAAACTCAACGATAGCTGTCTGCTTGGAATACACCCCTGTTACAGAGACAATTTTGAAGGCTACGTACAGCCCCGCCACCTATCGAAGCTTCATGAAACTATAGGGACTGAACCGCCACTAGTCCACGATGTCCCACAACAAATTACGCTATATTTCAACCGAACTGCCCAAGAAAAAGAAGTGTTGCACTACTTATTGGACGCTCCTCATATTTTCTAATTTGTGTCTTTTTTTGCGGTGAGCAACATATTTCTCTGGTATCAGAACACCTTTTCACTTTTGGATAAAATAAGTTACATACAAAGAAAGATATGTTGGTTTTTCATTCTTCCGACAAAGGTCAGTTTTGACACTTAGGACCAACACGTTCCGCTTCTCATATATCAGTGCGTGCGCTCAAGGCGATCGAAGCTTCAGGGAAAGCTGTCGGGCTCAATGACGGCCAGCGCGAGCACGCGGTGTGTTGCGGTGGCTCGAACCAGGAGCAGCCTGCGCGGCCGGCCAGAGCGGAGTGGACACGGGGACAAGAGCTGTCGCCGTGGGGTCGTGTCACAGCTGTCCGGGCGCGGCAGCTGCTGGCACGTAACAGACCGTCGCGAGCGGTGTCGTGTGTGTTGCGGCTCTGCAGGCGCAGCCTAGAAACAGTGGGCGTCTGACTGCCACGCAGAGAGGGGCGGAGCCACGCAACGCTACAGCTGTCCCAAGCACTCGCTACTGTTTACTTAAGTGTGACCTACGACTAAGTGGAAGATGAGGAGCGAGGTATGAAATTGCGAAAAGAATTTCACAGGGCACTAAGAGACCCACGGTGAAACAGGCACGTAGTGCAGACAATCCTTCATAATTATTGAGACCCTCGGGATCACAAGCCCTAGCAAAACAGTTGCCGGCGCTACTAGGAGGTTATAATTAAAGTGCAGCTACTAACAGAGGTGCGGAACCAATTCATGCTGGAAAGAAAATTAGTTCCAATTTTGGCCACCAGGTGCAAATCTGGTGCTGTACAGAATGCTCTAGTTATGACATGTTCCGTAGATCATTTTCCCGATTATTTTATCGATATGATGTGAAACAAGTCAGATTACAAGATATATATACACACACACACATGAATAGTGCTAATATTAATATTACTGAAATTTTTAGTTCTATACATGCAACAACATTTAGAGGTACTTTTTTTACCATTTCTGAAACAGAAACTCGTCCACGGAGTAGGAGGAGTTCTCCAAAATAAATGATTTCAAGCTAGATTTCAAACTTGATCTGCTACCTGCCAGACACTTTATGTTGTTGGGCGAATGATCAACGATTTTTGTTGCTGAATAATGTACTCCTTTTTGAGCAACTGACAGCTTCAATAGCGGGTAGGAAAGGTCATTTTTCCCTCTAGTGTTGTACGTATGAACAACACTGTTCTTCGCGAACATTCAGGCGAATGTCATTAGCGAATATATGTACTCTGATGATGCACATAAAATACCTAACTCCTTGAAAAGGTGCCTACATGATGTCCTTGGGTGAACACCAATAATTATTCTCACTGCTCTCTTTTGTGTAATCAATACTTTATGTCTAAGTGGTGAGTTACCACAGAAAACTTTTCCATACGACATTATTGAGTGGGAATATGCTCATACTCAACACACTGTGAAAGCGGTGTTTAGTAATGAAATCAACATCATGCCTTTATCACTTGACTGACCTTTTCTGCTCACGTCTTTCTTGCATTCACAGCGCCACATTTGCTCCTGGTGGGCAAAATTGGAACTAATTTTTTTCTATCGTAAATTAGTCCTTCATTAACGCATTAGCGTAACTACTACGTTTTACTGCGATATGATAATTACAGTCCACACTGGACCTCTGTGAGCAGCTGCACCTCAATTATAACCACCTGGTATGTGGAAACTTTGAGGTAGGTAAACTACTATCAGACTAGAAGAATATAACACTTCCAAAAGCAAAGTAGGCGAGTATTCGCAGATGCGAGTATTACCAAGACATCAGTTTAGTGACACTTGGTTGCAAAACGCAAAAAGGAATTACATGCTTAACGATGGAACGTTTGACAGAAATCTACGTTGGCGACATCATTTATGGTTCAGAGAAATATAGGAACATGGTAGGCATTATTCTCTCTATTGCTTACTTTAACAGATAGATTGAAAAGTTTACAAAAACTTTTTTTACATTGTTCACTACAGCACAGTCTTTGGGGTTCTCAATTTATCACAGATATAGTAACTACAACTTGTACACCAACCAGTCTGCATTTACAACAGTCAAAGGACATGAGAGGGAGATAAGAGGCAAAGAGAGTTGCAGGCTATTCAACATGTACTTCATAGCAAGCAATGAGATAAACCAAAGACAAATTTGGCAAAATAATTAAAAGAAGAAGAATTAAAAAGCTTTGAGTATGCCAATGAAATTGCAATTCTCACAAAGACAGCAAATTACCTTTGCCTATCAATGAACGGAATGGATATTTTGACGCAAAAGTTTTCTGAGTACGGCACCGCTTCAAAGAGATTTAAAGATCAGTATCAAGGAAAATAAAGCAAGTATACTACTCTGTAATCGAAGCAATCGGGTGGTGTTGAAGGAATTAGATTACGAAGTGCGACATTAAAAGTAGTGGACGAGATTCGCTATTCGGTAACGAAAACAACTGAAGGTGTTCGCAGTAAGGAGGATTAAAAAACAGGGTGGCAACAGAAGAAAAGTGTCTGAAAAAGTGAAATTTCTTAACGTGAAACATGATCTGAAGTATTAGGAACTTTTCCCTGGAGGTATTTGTATGATGTGTAGCCTGATATGGAAATCAAAAAGTGGATGAGAAGCAGTTCGGAGAAGAACACAACAGAAGCTTTTGAAATGTGTTGCTGCAGAAGAATACTAAGAACTAGATGGTAAGATGGGATAACTAACGAGGTCGTGCTGAATCGGATTCTGGAGAAAAGAAATTTACGGCACAAGTTGGAAATAAGGGATCGGTTGACAGGATACATCCTGAATCATCAAGGAATCGTCATACAAAAGGACACCAAGCAAGGCTTGACTACAGTAAGCAACATATGAAGGTTATATTATTTATGCATAGATAGTAAAACAACATCAACAACAAGCGAAAAGAAACGATTGTTATATATTTTGAAGAATAGTCCCTGCTACTTGTTCACAACACATAGGTACAGTCATAGAAAAAGAAAAGAAAAACGCCCCAAAGAAACACTAAGCTTGTGAGGCATCTCTGTCTGCATAGACTGTTACCATTGCTATCATCTGTTACCTGCGGAACAGCCAACAAAGTGCGCTGTCTGTGTCCCCGTCTGATAATGTTATTGTTTTTGTATGTTGCAGGCGCCTGCAGACCGCCAATAGGATTATTTAAGACAGTATGGACACTAACTAACACGTGCGTATGGTAACTGTATCATCACTTAGCACAACTGACAGAGCAAGGGAAATAACCTGAACCCACGGAAAACTGCTTCTACGCTCCCTGAAGAAAAAGGTGAAGCAAACAGAATACATGGTCGGGTGTCACTGTAACGTTGTACACGTGCTCACCATCTACAGGTAGAACGACCGTGAGAGTCCATTAGTGTTGTTTTTGTTCTGTTATTGAAGGACAGGGAGGTACCACGTCCTCGTGTGAGACAGCAACATCAGCACTTGACAGAGTGTGACAGGGGCCTCATTGTGGGTCTGGTCGAATCGTGCAGTATCCATCTTTCTGGGGCATTCAGGTGTACCAATGAGCTGACGCTGAACTGCATGGGAAGGCGAGTGGAGGCGTACTCGTCGTCGAGGCTCCGGTCGATCGTGTCTGATCAACACAGGGAGGATGGCCGTACACTGTACCAAGCACATCGTAACTGCTGGCTGACAACCCAAAACAGGTAATGTACTCCCTGCAACGTTACGTGTTCTGCACCACTGGCTGGAGACTAGCAGCACCCCAACTAGGGAATTACGTCCCATGTTTAGGCTGCCATTAACACCACAACACACACAGCAAAGTCTGGTACCGTCACCTGGAAGCGCTGACTGTTCATGAACGGCGTCGCACTGTGTTCAGTGATGACTCGCTTTTCTGCACTAATTCGGATGACCACCGTCGGCGAGTATGGCGGCGTCCTAGGGAGAAGTCTCATTCTTCCAATGATTTGGAGAGCCACAGTGGTGTTATTCCCGGCGTAATGGTGTGGGGAGGCATCAGGTTTCATTTCAGATTACGGCAGGTGATTCAGGATACTATGATCGCACGTCGGTGTGTCATGTACGTCCTGCGTACCGAAGTGCATACTCTTATGAGACATTATCGTGGTCTCAATTTTCAACACGGCAATGCTCGTTCACACATGGCACATGTCTCTATGAAATGTCTGCCCAATGTTGAGATACTCCTGTGGCCATCCACATCCCCAGATCTGTCCCCAATCGAACATGTGTAGCGCTAACATGAATGTCAACTCTGTCCCAGCTACCAGCATCAAGGATATCAAGAACCAGTTACAATAGCTGTGGGGCCGCTTGCCTCAGGAGAGGATTTAATGGTTTTCTACTACAATTGTCTTTGCAGATCTCACCCAGAAAGTGGCGCTGAACATTCAGTTAATGCTTCTTGTTATGATTAATATTTTATATATGTGTGTTGACTGATTTTATTTATTGTGAATAATGATCTCTCTCCGGGTCGAATGATAACGGATGAAAACGGCAAATCTTTTAAATTATCATCTTAGCTGGAGGCCTTCTAGAACCATTTCGCTCCTCTTAAGTTATATAATCGGGAGCACCAATGCCGAACACTGTTTCTGAAGTGCTTAACCGTAACTTTTCTGGGTATATTTGCTGTAATCATTAAATGTTTCAAATTACGTAACTGGTATCTACCCTGTTTTGGTAGCTAGATTTTATCACTTGTTTACATTGTTATTTTAATGTTCTAAATGCTCATTTTCAGTGATATTTCTTTCTCCCTGTTACAGTTCTGTATTATTTATTATTCTGACTAATTGTTATTACTATTCCAAGGTCGCAGTGGCCTGGTTCTCTGAATACCAGTCAACCAGAAGTATTTCCTAAATTTCAGTAAGTAAAAATTGTTTGATTTATTCACCTAGTAAAAGCCTTTTATTGTTTATTAATCTTACAGATATTATTTAACTTGAATCAAGTAAATGTTATTTTTAAAGAAGTTTTACGTTTGTTATCTTGAGTTGAAGGCTAAGCTAATAAAACTTCGGGCTAATTTCCTGATCTAAATGATTGCTGACACCTTACTGTTTGCCAGCCTCCTAACTATCAACCTCTCAATCCCCGAACTTTCATTTCGTTTTCTTCTCCTCTTCCGAGTGCTTCAGTTTTTTGTCAGGCAGTGTATATATACTCATGAACTAGAATTATAATACAGTGTACCAAACCGATTTAGACAAAAAGCTGAAACATAGACATTGATGCATTTCGTAAGCGAAAGTAAACCTGGAATGGTGCCAACTCTGTTGAACCTGCTAATTCGTTCGAGGCTCATTGTGGCAACACACAGCAAATGTCTACACGTGCAAAAATTACTGATAAAATAGCTGGTATGGTGTGGCATATACATTATCACCTCATTCAACACCAAAGAATACGGTCGTTCAGCGTGGAATGACTGGCTCTGCGCGAAGCTGGAAAGAGGAAGGTACATTAAGGTTAAACAGCAAACTGTACCAGGTCCTCAGATATGGGGCACATGCTCGGATTATGGAAGGAAAAATCGGCCGTTCCATTTAAAAAGAACTATCCTGCCGTTTGCTTCGAGCTATGTAGAAAAACCACGGGAATTTGAACAGTCGTCTTCAACGATTCGAGTCCAGTGTGCTAACCACTGCGGCACCTCGCTCGGTACTTCGTTTAGAGCTTACCAGTATCGTGAAACATGAGTTTCTCCAGGCGAATAAAATGTTCAAACAACTTACTGGAATACCGCCGCGAGACGTCTTTGACAACTGCCGACATTTCGTCAGGTGAACAGCCAGGTGCTGACTGAGCAAATTTAAAACCCTCGGTAGGTGGGGCGCCGATCAAGCACCGTAATGGGGCACTTCGTTAAAGACATCACCCCCCCCCCCCCCCACACACACACACACACACACACACACGATACAAACTAGCAATACCGCACAAAGACGACTTTGATCATCCCGATATTGGGATTCCAAGGATGTTTGTTACAGTCCATAATACAAAGGAAACGAAGAAGTACAATCACGCGCTTTCAATGGGCTTTTTGACTTAAGCGGGAATGCAACATCGCTTCCTCGGTATGGACTTTTGGAAATGGTTTATCACTGCCACCATTCGACCGTAAGTAATGACTCAGCTGTCAAGCATGAATGACTGTTACATATGCTTGTAACGTGACGCGTTGTTTTTTATTTGTTATGGACGAGTACTGATTCCGATGGGAGAGAGCGAAATCCGACGCTGGCGTATGACTTCCTCCAAAGGAACAGCAACAAAGGTACCGCCAAATTTAAAGTCCCCATGACGCACAGGGTCTATATGCATGCATAATTTGGAAGCAGTGAAACGTAAATACTGGCTGACGGTATCTTTTCGAAACAGTTCGCTCGAGAGACAATCAAATGTATCGTTAGCCGGAGAGATTTGGGCACAAGAAGAAACCGCTAGCAAGAGCTTATAACACTGTTTATGGTTCATCTAAATCTAAAAAGTGTTTTGCTTTAAAATTTTCGCATATTGGTACTAATTTCCTGTATATGTAAAGCAAAGTCTGCTATTCTGGAGGTTGAAGTTCTTTGCACTGTATGTGAGTAACGTATGTAAAATACTGTGTAAATTGTTTATTACGTTAAATAATTTTCTGATGACATTTTGTATTTAAAAATATTTTTGTGTATAGACTGTTGATGTTGATGTAAATTTGACAACTGTAAGAAATGGTCACACTTAGGAACAACATAAGAAATAGGTGTTATGTAAAAGCCAGTGAGCTCTGTCTGAAACGAAAGTGGCTCTGGGGAGTGGAAAAGGTGGCAAGGGCGAATTGGCGCGCTACCTAGAGCAAGGGCGGGAATAAGTCATACACCCTTGTGGAGTAGGAGAAGCTTTGCCTGCAAATTTGCACAAAAATGCCTCGGATGAAGACTGCAAACGGCTTACGGCATAGCTGCGAGTTGTTGGGATACTGCACGTAAAATTCAACGACGCCAAGAAGAGAAATGAAGCCCATACAGCGAGATCCTTGCACGCCGTACTGTGGGCAGTGTAGCCGTCACAACTCTTCGAGCCGACCGGTGTGGCCGTGCGGTTCTAGGCGTTTCAGTCTGTAACCGCGTGACCGCTACGGTCGTAGGTTCGAATCCTGCCTCGGGCATGGATGTGTGTGATGTCCTTGGGTTGGTTAGGTTTAAGTAGTTCTAAGTTCTGATGACCACAGATGTTAAGTCCCATAGTGCTCAGAGCCATTTGAACAACTGTTCGCCACAACCAAGCCTACAGCCACCAGATAAGATTTTTTTGGTATTCTACTTACGTACAGTGTGAAACCATTAATTTAAACTGCACTTTATTAGTGAAGAATCATTCTTGAACTTTATAGAAATTGGTTCATCCTGTTATTTCATCCTAATAATACAACTATATAGGTTTCCTTCCTGGTGTTAGATTACTCCGGGTATCCTGTTTTACCGACTTACGTAGTGCTAAGTTAATATAAAGAGACACCATTTAAATTGTTTTTGTGTAAATAATGAGGTATAAGTGTGAGTGACTAAATCCTGTAGTAACGAAATTACGTCTCAGTAGTGGAAGAGTGTAAACTGAATAGAGTAAATTTAAATGAAATCTTGCATCATAAGGTTAAATATTTCATAAATATTTTCATCTTGAGCAATAGTTAAAGAAAAGTTGTCTTAGTTGTTTCACTGAAAGGAGTAATGAAAATTTTAGTTAGAGTAATAACATGTCCATGCTTTGGTACATTACAGAAAAATAAAGTCAAACTATTTTTGTTTTAAAAGTATTGTTAGGTTTGCAAAGTGCTATAGTAAACGTTTCAATCAGAGTGAAGCAACGTTACTAGAATCTGTTAAATGACTTTGTAGAGTTAGTTGAAAGAGTAATAGCTTATGAAAGTAAATGTCAGTAAGAAAGAGGTTTCCTTGAAGTGAAATGTGCAGTATAAGAAGAGTGTGCCTTAGTATCTACGTATTTTAGTATTTAAGTTTGTTGGTTGTGACAAGTGATTTTCTAAAGGTCCCCCCTGGCCAAATATTTTTTAGCTTCCTTGAAGTTATCTACTGGGCTTTTTCTCTTTTAAAAACGTAATGTTAAGGGTGTAGTAGTCAAATAATCCGAATGTCTGCACCAACATTGTTTACGTGAAGTAATATTTATCTGAAGAAGCAACTTCAATAGTAGCAAGAAAATAGGCCAAATTCAAACTTCTGCTTTTCCAGTACTTCACTGTTTCATTGCCTGAATTGGCTGGCGACCGTTAGCACACATTTTAAACCACTACATGAACGTGGAACTCAATTGCCCTAGCTTCAATATAATACTATTCATAATGCGTTTCTTTTCAACCGTTCGGTAAGATCTTAGAAAAAGCATTGAATAGTCTGATTTACTTATCCATTAGACACAACACAGGGTCAAATACTGTAAAAACGGTAACTCTATTGATTAGCTTTTCCTATTGACAGGACTATCCTCCCATAGTGTACTTTATTTGGAAACTAAACTAAATTTAGTAAGAGCGTTATACGTGGCAACACAGAGACGGGGTTTTCTGTTATTTAGGTAAAAGCATACTAAATTACAATAGTAGTGATAGGGTTATAAGTGGTAGGAGCAGCAACTATCGACGGAAACTGAAGGCAGGACTACGCAAACTTCGGTGCGAGCCATTTTTATAGCTTTACTAGAGGCACCAGCGTTGTCTTTTCATCGGCGACACTGGCTGGAGCCCGCATCTCGTGGTCGTGCGGTAGCGTTCCCCGCTTCCCACGCCCGGGTTCGATTCCCGGCGGGGTCAGGGATTTTCTCTGCCTCGTGATGGCTGGGTGTTGTGTGCTGTCCTTAGGTTAGTTGGGTTTAAGTAGTTCTAAGTTTTAGGGGACTGATGACCATAGATGTTAAGTCCCATAGTGCTCAGAGCCATTTGAACCATTTGAACACTGGCTGGATCTAACGCAGAAATCTTTTGAGGGCCTACAAGCTCAGGGTGCGGCGGTAAAGGCTGTACTGGTTAGTTACTATCACAAAGAAACAGAGTCAAATAAAATGAATTTGACAATTCAACCACAGATTCGATTTGCCCACAAAAATTCGATCTCAATGATGATAATCTGAGACAGGAAGGATGTCTAATTAACAAGTCATAAAAGTAAATCTATCATTTTGTGCAATTACAGTAATTTCCCCCGGCCAACGTATATCACCGAATGGCTGCTTACAAGGAGGACCATCAAATGGAGGGGGTACAGTAATTTTCACATTCTCAGTTTGGTTAATGTGGAAAATGCTCAGCCCGCGGGGTTAGAGGCGCCATGTCACGGAAAAAACTGAGGATATGTTTGATGAGTCAGTTTGGATTTATAGAAGGTAATGGTAACAGAGAGGTAGCTCCGATTTTACGCTTGATGACGGAAAAAAGTCTATAAAGTAAAGTCAAGACATGTCCACAGGATTTGTCGATCTAGTAGAAGCGTCCAACTACGTAAAATGGTGAAATCTGTTCGAAAGTCTCAGAAAAATAGGTGCAATTTATAGAGAAAGATGGGTACAAAGCAACATGCCTAAAAACCAAGATGGAAAGAATGAAAGAGCAGAAGAGACGTGCTCGGATTATAATTTGTGAAACGTAGGGATGGAGTCTGCCTGCTGTTCTATCTGTACGTCGAAGAAGCAATGACGAAAATAAAAGAACGGTTCAAGAGTAGGATTGAAGTTCATGATGGAAGAATATCAATGATAAGATTCACTGATAATATTGCTACCTTCCATAAAAGTCAGGAAGAATTACAATATTTGTTGAATGGTATGGCCTAATGAGCATATAATATGGACTGAGAGTAAACAAAGTCGAAAGTAATGGGTTATAGCAGACATGATACTGACGATAAACACCGAATAGGTGGCGCAGTGGTTGACACACTGGACAAAACGGAATGCACAAATAGTATGAGCTACAGTTTTGCGATATAGACATTGATTCACACATTGATTTCAACTAGACCTCTACTTATGCGACCTCACAAGTGAGTTTGAATTTGTCTATGGCAATATGGCTGAACTTCTCTACGATGTTCAGCATACATTGTTGTTTACATGACGTTTATTTACAAATACGTTAGAGTTGTGACGGTTAGACTCACTATTCCAAAGATATTACGAATAAGACTTTTCATAGCAGAACAGCGTTCTTGTAGTAAAATTTTTTACTGATGCATGACGCTTGGGTGAGGTAAGGTGGCGAAGTCAGTACATTTGTATATGGTTCTACTACGATATTCTGAAACAAGTGACTTTATTAGCCTTAAGAGGTGGTCTAACCAAGTTCTGCAGTCGAGAAAATATTTGCGTATCAGTTGAGTTCTACACATATATTGTAGAATCGTGTTATGCGAACATCATCAAGTTACACATACACCCTTTTAAAGCAGGCTGCAGTTTTGTAAGAACAGGCAAATGAATAAAGACACTTGTTATCCACAATAAATAGCACGTTCTTCTAAGAGGAGAACTTTCATAATGAGCATACTATTAGAAGAAAAGCCGAAGTTCATCAAAACTGGTTGAAAATACGTCACTAAGCTACGTCTGTAATACTAGGTCAAACCCCTTAAAATATACATAAACTATTTAAACACAGCCGTTATTTCAAATAAGATGCATTCCTTGTATCTTCTAGTTGTTGTACGAAAAATTACAGCCAAATACAACGTACGTATTGACCATTATGTCAAAACTCTAAATGTATCATAGTTATAGCAATTTACCCCATTTCTTACGACTGTTTTATCAGTAAATAAACATCTGTTTACAAATCTTTGCGCTCACCGCCATACTTCGATTCTGTAGTACTGGCTTCAGTGATACAAGTGATATAGTATACGGTATTGTCAATCTCGTGCAGTATGTCTGTGATCTGTATGCACAAATTCATAGTACAAAATGAATATCTGTAGCAGCCCTCCAACGTAAATATCGTCGTGCTACGCATATTGTCGAAATCATACGCGAACCAACATTAAGATTAAATGCTGTCTGCGCGAGAAATAAATAAATATTCACCAAATCAAGATACGTATTGTTACAAAAGCAACGAAAAAATTATCATTTATATTACCATTTTAAAAACTTAAAAACATTACAGTTTGCAGACACTCTTAGAACATCTGAAAAAGCTTCGGTTATTATAGTATTATAACAGTGTAAATAGATTCTGAACAAAGGGGTGAGGGGGGGGGATGAAGTGCGCACTCAGCTCGGACGATTTCTAGCAACCCACTGAAAAAATCTTTTATAAAATAGCAAATACAGAATGTGCTGTCATTACATACCCCTGCCGCTCTTCACAAAACCCTCCCTATCGTCCCGTATCGGAACTGGTCTTCATAATCGAGTACTGCCCGAGAGAGCAGATTGCGTGATATTTTGTCATTTGGGCAAGAAATGTTAGAATTCTGCTCAATTTTTTAAAGAAATACAGCCATTGCCATTTGGGCGACATTCACATTATTGTTGATTAGCGCGATTTTTGGGCGACACAGGTGAATCCAGGTGTATTTTTACGTACTGAGTTTAATTTAACATTATTTGGAATGATGTTTAACGCTCTGCTGCCTTGTGGGATAGTGAAATATTGCAACCTCGAAGTTCTACCAGTCTCCTAATAATGACTCCAGTGCTAACATTAAACTGCTATAGGTAGGTAAGTACGCTATTATAGTACTGCGTACGTATTTTTAACTTACCGGAACACAAGTGGAGGAATCAAAAGTGGTTTTCCTCTTCCTTTATGTTACACATTTACACATAATCAGAAACTACCGCAGCAGCATACAGCACAAAAGCAATAAACGACAGCAGTTACATTAAATTAAACTGCAAGAAAGAACGGAATTGATTGACAAAACAACAACTAAGCTCGAAGAAGGCCAAGAATGTATAGTTGGTCTTGGCTAGCGTAAATTTATCAATGGCCTTCTTGACTATCGAGAATTCGTAGCCTTTTTTGTCACCTGATTAAAAATCGAAAGAACTTTTAGTTTCATTACAGGGCAACTACGTCGTGTGTAATTTCATTTAGGTGATGGTGAGTCTGAACACCAGTACCTTCCCCGCCATTTGGCAACGTCCTTGCACTAGGGCTTGAACAACGTCAGCTATGTGAGATTCTCCAAAGATCAAAACGACTAACAATGAGACTGACTCGCTTTTCATAGAAATTCAAGGAAAGCATAATGGTAATCTGACTCTATACGACACTGCAATGATGTTCACGAACTGACCAACGAAAGAACATATGTTAATTACAAATATACGCTACCGCCCTTTCAAACTGTAAGGAGTGTGTCAGAACTCTCCATTACACTGAAAACAATATAGCCAACTTAACGCTATTCTTTGCATTGTGTAAGGACTCAGATATCGATAGTAAGAATCTGAGGGCGATAAGATGGAAGCGCGATTCTATGCATTGTTGTGAGATGTCGGTCAAGAGCTCTGAGACAGAAGACGTGTCACGCTGCCCTCACGTCGGTGATGGCAGATCTTACCACACTCAAGGCCTGATTTCATTTACATGGCCAGGAGATATTTAGATCGCTTACCTACGCTTGAAGGTGGAATTCAAGGTAAAATTAGCAAGCATAGCGTAAAGCGCAATTGCAGGTTTAGGCTCCTGATTGTTAGTCCGAGCTTGCAATAATCTCATGTTCTGCTTGTCAGTTAAAGAAGCCTCCTTATCCTCCAAATAAGTATGCTGTGGTTATTAAATGTTAATGTAACTTTGAAATTGAAATAATTTGTTAATCTGGCACTCACTCACTATTGATGATTATACAGTAATTGTCAGGCATTTCGCCATTACTAATACTTGTCAAACTATTATTGGTCATGATGATTTCTGAAGTTTTTAAATAGACTTAATTTATGCAATCCATTCTCACAAGTTATTTAGCAGTTAACAGGGCAAATGGTTCAAATGGCTCTGAGCACTATGGGACTTAACATCTGAGGTCATCAGTCCCCTAGAACTTAGAACTTCTTAAACCTAACTAACCTAAGGACATCACACACATCCATGCCCCAGGCAGGATTCGAACCTGCGACCGTAGCGGTCGGGCGGTTCAGGACTAAAGTGCCTAGAATCGCTCGGCCACAGCAGCCGGCAGTTAACACGACACAAGAAACTCCTTTTTATTAAATTCATTTTTAGTCAAAATAAGCTTTAGCCGCTGCTGCTGCGAATTGCTGTAAACTCCCTGAAAAACGACAGTGATCTAAAGAGGTGAGAGCAAAACTTAGGGCCAAAACAGAGACACTGACACACCGTAGCATATCATGTACTCTAATCCAGTAAATTCCTTTGCACAAGCCAGATTCTGTATCACTTGTAAATTCTTATTCAAACACACACAGTCAGACAGCTTTTCATTGTTACTGGTTCATTTGTTCCTGTAATTTTTCATATTCAAATTCGCAGTCGGGTAGCATATCCAAATGTTAGTTTTAAGTTTTCCATGTAACGACCTGTTGAGGGGTAAATGACAGCGAAACTGACACTCATACAACACGCACACAGTGTCATGCAGGTTAGATTCCGATTACTGATAGCTCAGGTTGCTTATCGAGTCCATTTTCACAGACGAACATAGGCTTTATTTTGCAAAAACAGACATAATGTCTGATGGGATAGCAGCAATCACTGATCGTTTAATGTTACTTATAATCCGTCTTGATTGCAAATTTTTTTTTCATATGACCGGTTTCGGCTCATTCAAAACCATCTTCATATCTGTAACGATAATGATACTAATTTACTATTTTACGAAAGCAAATCTTTTTCATCCTATCTAATCAACATCAAATGTACCAGAACGTACTTGATATTTCAGTTACCGGAGTAACCCGTCCAAATCCAGCAACTTTCAAATGCTGCGTCACATAAAATTGGTTGGCAGCATGCACGTCATTTATATTAATTATAACACTATTACTGACAGGTGGCGTCCGGTACATTTGTTACATTCCATTTGAACATACTGTATTCAGTAGATTTTTTTAATTATTAATTTTTATCTCGAAAAATATTTAATTAAAATGTGTAGATGTCAAGGTTAAAATCTGTACTTATCAAAATTAAAAAACAGTAAAATTATCATTTTTATACGATGTACAAAACATAGGGCGGTTTATATATCTATAGCGCTGGTGTGGACTTGTTTTCCTCTACGGTCTTCTTCCGTGGTTCCCGCCATTTCGGTGTTGTGCCGCGATCCGCTCAGTTGTCTGACGTCCATCGCTGTGGGCAAGAGAATTGAAATATACACCCACAAAAATAAAGATCCGGATTTAATCCTCAACGAGCAAAGCGAATTCAATCATAACGCCTATTTTAGCATTTATGACGACTTACTAAGATGACAACTGTTTCGTGTGGAGATCCAGGCCGAGGGATGAGAGATGGTGCGTGGTGGAGAAGCTGGAAGACGCTTACAGCGCCTGGCGTTGTTGACGGGGCCGTCCTGCGCGGCCCTCTTGCCCACAGCGATGGACGTCAGACTGCTGAGCGGATCGCGGCACAACACCGAAATGGCGGGAACCACGGAAGCAGACCGTAAAGGAAAACAAGTCCACACCAGCACCATAGATATATAAACCCGCCCTATGTATTTTACATCGTATAAGAATGATAATTTTACTGTTTTTTAATTTTGATAAGTACAGATTTTAACCTTGACATCTACATATTTTAATTAAGTATTTTTGGAGATAAAAATTAATAATTAAAAAATCTACTGAATACAATATGTGCAAATGGAGTGTAACAAATGTACCAGACGCCACCTGTCGGTAATAGTGTTATAATTAATATAAATGACGTGCATGCTGCCAACCAATTTTATGTGACACAGCATGTGAAAGTTGCTGGTTTTGGTCGGGTTACTCCTGTCACTGAAATATCAGGTCCGTTCTGGTACATTTGATGTTGATTAGATAGGATGAAAAAGATTCGCTTCCGTGAAATAGTAAATTGGTATCATTATCGTTACAGATCTGAAGATGGTTCTGAATGAACCGAAACCGGTCATATGAATAAAAAAAAATTTGCAATCAAGACGGATGATAAGTAACATAAGTTTTATTTGTTGTAGGTAAAAAAAAATGGCTCTGAGCATTATGGTACTTAACATCTATGGTCATCAGTCCCCTAGAACTTAGAACTACTTAAACCTAACTAACCTAAGAACATCACACAACACCCAGTCATCACGAGGCAGAGAAAATCCCTGACCCCGCCGGGAATCGAACCCGGGAACCCGGGCGTGGGAAGCGAGAACGCTACCGCACAACCACGAGATGCGGACTGTTGTAGGTAAGTTACATATTTGTTGTAGGTACGTTACAAAACTCATCGATGAAACAGAGAAGATGAAAAGAATTCTTTTTTACAACCGGCGTGCGCAATGTGAACTGTTTCTCTAGAGCACAAAAGCTTCCGCAAATCTTTACCAATGCAGACACCTCTCGATGGGAGTGAAGAGCAACAGTGGCTTGGTGCGGGGTAGGGGGCTAAGAAGTGTCCGATCGATAACGGCTCATCTGCAGTGCTTTTCTTTGCTTAATTACTGTTCAACGCATCGCTAGTAGGGTGTTCATTAAAGACTAGGCTTTCTTTCAGGTTTGGCGGCACTTGTAGGAGCAGTCGGCGTGGCGTTCATTACGAAACCCTCTGCGGGGTTCGTCTGATGCTCTCCGGCGAAAGTCTAAATGAAGAGGTACGGGCAGACAGACAACCTCAGCAGTTTACAGCGGAAGATGGATTTATTACATCACTACAGCGCCTTGAGCTTCTCCTTCCGAGTACAGTATTATCTTAGCCAAAAGGTTAGCAAAAGAGTTTTGACGTAATATATGGGCTGTGGTGCACAACTAAACTGCATGAAGGGAATAGCGAAAACAGACTAATATGCACTGTACAATGAACTGAATACAGGACTGCAGTCGCAGGATCGTTATACGTATGGATTGGGGACATACACTACAGAATAACTCAATTAGGAGTTTTAAGTTACAACACAAGATAGCACCGGACCCTCTGCAACCACTAACTTAACACGTTCTTAAAACTGCTGAATAAGGAGAATCCACTTGTTATAAAAATTTAAATGCCCCGTATCGGGCATCGCTCATTCTCAGAATATTGTTGTTGTTGTGGTCTTCAGTCCTGAGACTGGTTTGATGCAGCTCTCCATGCTACTCTATCCTGTGCAAGCTTCTTCATCTCCCAGTACCTACTGCAACCTACATCCTTCTGAATCTGCTTAGTGTATTGATCTCTTGGTCTCCCTCTACAGTGACGGACGACAACCAGCGAGCGTTCCACACCATCCGGAACAAATCGTATCGTACAGGACCCCCTCTTCCCCCTATCGGCCCTTACGTCTGCCTTCGCTTACCGCACAAAACTTAAAAAGGTGTGTGTGTGTGTGTGTGTGTGTGTGTGTGTGTGTGTGTGTGTGTGTGTGTGTGCGCGTGCGTGGGGGTCCAAGGACCAAGGACTTCTGTGGTAATTGCTACTCAAAATTAAAACATACACCTCAACATAAAAAATAGAAAAGCAAAGTGAATAATGGCAACACAGATAGCTAATGTTTCAAAACAATATGACACGTTCCAGTGACAGTTGTCTTTTAAAAGTTCAAACGCAATAACCATATCCCGCTAACAATAAACATTATTAAATCTCTCAAGGTATTGGGAAGCATTAAATTTGTTTAAAATTATGCTCACTGTAGGTGCAACCAACTTCCTTCAGCGTGTGCCTCTGTGTGCTTACGACCCACTTCTGCTGCTCCCGCACGCAAGCGCACACACACACACACACACACACACAGCCAGTCTATTTACCTGTCACTCAGGATGGGGAGGCCACCCTCAGGAAATTAAACCGGGATCTTTTTCGGCCGCAGTGCTGCCGCTACAGAGGCACGCAGTGCGGGCGTCCACCCACCGCTACACCGCCACTCTTCTTCTCTCCAAACCATCTCCCCCCACCCCTCTCCCAAACACCGTTCCCTTCCTGCCAATCCGCGTAGTGGAGCATCTGTCCAGTGCGCTGAACTCGGTTCGGCCGCCTCTCCCGAGGTTCAAGCTCTGATCTCTGAAAAAGCCCCCCCTCCCCAGCCTTCCTCCCGGCGCTGCCCCGCAGGCGACAGTAACGAGCAGCGATCGATAACTCGGCGAGAAAGCAGTAACCACCGAGCCGTCACGTGCGCACTCGCTCAGGCGGGCATTTCCCCCTCGCCGGCGACCTACCTCTCGCGGGAACAGCTGCAGCTCGTACCGTTCTTGCCAATAAAATTTACCTCCTCACCGAGTTTAATTTCGAGCGCATTGCTGCTGCAGTCGCGTTAAGTAGCCTACTTCACCAAGTGAAATGGATTGTTTTATCACTATCCAGAGCAGTCAAGGATAATGATCATTTCAAAGATCACCATCAGATGGTTCATATCTACAGTAAATTTGACATAGAAGCGAGAGCATGATGAGGTTTTTGAACGCTCTTCAGCACTAATTTTGATAACTGTCTATTGCACGATTAGCTCAAATCTGACTGAAAATTAATTAAAAATATGCGGGCACTTGCAAAAAATATTAAACATATTTCTTTGGTAGAAAAAGCCTTAGACGAAAGAATAAATGCAAGATGTTGTTGTTGTTGTGGTCTTCAGTCCTGAGACTAGTTTGATGCAGCTCTCCATGCTACTCTGTCCTGTGCAAGCTTCTTCATCTCCCAGTACCTACTGCAGCCTACATCCTTCTGAATCTGCTTAGTGTATTCATCTCTTGGTCTCCCTCTACGATTTTTACCCTCCACGCTGCCCTCCAATGCTAAACTGATGATCCCTCGATGTCTCAGAACATGTCCCACCAACCGATCCCTTCTTCTAGTCAAGTTGTGCCACAAGCTCCTCTTCTCCCCAATTCTATTCAATACCTCCTCATTAGCTATGTGATCTACCCATCTAATCTTCAGCATTCTTCTGTAGCACCACATTTCGAAAACTTCTATTCTCTTCTTGTCCAAACTATTCATCGTCCATGTTTCACTTCCATACATGGCTACACTCCATACAAATACTTTCAGAAAAGACTTCCTGACATTTAAATCTATACTCGATGTTAACATATTTTTCTTCTTCAGAAACGCTTTCCTTGCCATTGCCAGCCTACATTTTATATCCTCTCTACTTCAACCATCATCAGTTATTTTTCTCCTCAAATAGCTAAACTCCTTTACTACTTTAAGTGTCTCATTTCCTAATCTAATTCCCTCAGCATCACCCGACTTAATTCGACTACATTCCATTATCCTCGTTTTGCTTTTGTTGATGTTCATCTTATACCCTCCTTTCAAGACACTGTCCATTCCGTTCAACTGCAAGATACAGTTTGTTTAAAATAATTCGTTAGTTACACCACTCAGTCACATTAATGTGGCCACCGCCTGTCTACGTCAGCATGCAAAAACCACTTACTGACGACGACGACAGCTGGCAGCACAAGCAGTGCAGGGTATATAAAGTGTGTGTGTGTGTGTGTGGGGGGGGGGGGGGGGTGGGGGGGGGGGGGGAGCGTGCGAAACACAGCACTCATTGTCGTAATGCGGAAAAGGAGCGATTTATCTGACGTCCAAAACGACATGATCGTTGGCTTTCAGGCCAAGGGCGCAAGCACTTCCGAAACTCCTGAGTTTGTTAACTGTTCGCATGCCGACATGGTTAAAATATACCGTGCACAGCAAAATCATGCTACCCAAAACCAGCTCGGAAGTGTAGCGTAGTATAGGCCACACGCGACAGAGGTGAACGACGGCTGCGGAGACATGTTCGGTCGAACAGAAGTGCAACTGTTCAGCAGCTGACGGACCAGATGAACCAAACGGCTACCAACAATCTCTCCTCAACGATCGTTCATCGAACGTTGAGGAGTGTGGGCCTCCACAGCAGGAACTTACTTCATGCATCCATGTTGAGTGC